>NC_069502.1:529740443-529742943 GCF_027579735.1 Bombina bombina | reverse complement strand
GCCCCGCAAAGGGCCCTGTTCAGGGCTGGTAAGGTAAAAGAGCTTTTAACTTTAGTAATTTAGAATAGGGTAGGGCATTTTTTATTTTGGGGGGCTTTGTTGTTTTATTAGGGGGCTTAGAGTAGGTGTAATAAGTTTAAAATTGTTGTAATATTTTTCTTATGTTTGTAAATATTTTTTTATTTTTTGTAACTTAGTTCTTTTTTATTTTTTGTACTTTAGCTAGTTTATTTAATTGTATTTATTTGTAGGAATTGTATTTAATTAATTTATTGATAGTGTAGTGTTAGGTTAATTGTAGGTAATTGTAGGTAGTTTATTTAATTAATGTATTGATAGGGTAGTGTTAGGTTTAATTGTAACTTAGGTTAGTATTTATTTTACAGGTAATTTTGTAATTATTTTAACTATTTTAGCTATTAAATAGTTCTTAACTATTTAATAGCTATTGTACCTGGTTAAAATAAATACAAAGTTACCTGTAAAATAAATATTAATCCTAAAATAGCTATAATATAATTATAATTTATATTGTAGCTATATTAGGATTTATTTTACAGGTAAGTATTTATCTTTAAATAGGAATAATTTATTTAATAAGAGTTAATTAATTTCGTTAGATTAAAATTATATTTAATTTAGGGGGGTGTTAGTGTTAGGGTTAGACTTAGCTTTAGGGGTTAATCCATTTATTAGAATAGCGGTGAGCTCCGGTCGGCAGATTAGGGGTTAATAATTGAAGTTAGGTGTCGGCGATGTTAGGGAGGGCAGATTAGGGGTTAATACTATTTATTATAGGGTTAGTGAGGCTGATTAGGGGTTAATAACTTTATTATAATAGCAGTGCGGTCCGCTCGGCAGATTAGGGGTTAATAAGTGTAGGCAGGTGGAGGCGACGTTGAGGGGGCAGATTAGGGGTTAATAAATATAATATAGGGGTCGGCGGTGTTAGGGGCAGCAGATTAGGGGTACATAGGGATAATGTAAGTAGCGGCGGTTTACGGAGCGGCAGATTAGGGGTTAAAAATAAAATGCAGGTGTCAGCGATAGCGGGGGCGGCAGATTAGGGGTTAATAAGTGTAAGGTTAGGGGTGTTTAGACTCGGGGTACATGTTAGAGTGTTAGGTGCAGACATAGGAAGTGTTTCCCCATAGCAAACAATGGGGCTGCGTTAAGAGCTGAATGCGGCTTTTTTGCAGGTGTTAGTTTTTTTTCAGCTCAAACAGCCCCATTGTTTCCTATGGGGGAATCGTGCACGAGCACGTTTTTGAGGCTGGCCGTGTCCGTAAGCAACTCTGGTATTGAGAGTTGAAGCTGCGTTAAAAATTCTCTACGCTCCTTTTTTGGAGCCTAACACAGCCTTTATGTGGACTCTCAATACCAGAGTTATTTTTATGGTGCGGCCAGAAAAAAGCCGGCGTTAGTTTTTCGGGTCGTTACCGACAAAACTCCAAATCTAGCCGCTAGTTACCTAGAATCAGTTATGTAAACAATAACATGCTTTTAACAATTAGAGCATGATATTTTTTTCAATTGAGAGTCCCTTTAATGAATTAATTTAGTGAAACTGAAATGAAAACAATACATTTCAATTTGCCTTCTTTATTTATATTGCCTGATTTTTGCTCTAAAATAGCCCAGATAATTTGCCCAATCTGACTGTATACTATACAGAGCAAAAACTAATTTAGAGCTATGCCTTAAAGGGACATGAAACCCAAATTCTTTCTTTCATGATTCAGATAGAAAATACAATTTTAAACAACGTTCCAATTTACTTATACTATAATATAAAAGGTCACGTGTGTTTGTCAGTAGAGACTGCGCCGGACAAACACACCTGGCCTTCAACAAACTGACCTGGCACCTGATCTGTGAAGGGATCGGGGCCAGCCGGACATGACAAGACCGGTCGGGCATGATGGAGTGGGGCCATGCGGGCATGATGGGGCGGAGCCTGGCGGACTTGACAGGGGCATGGCCGGGCGTGAACAGCCATAGCTGACTGGCCGTCTGCAGTGAGAAAGAGTGCACACAAAAGGGGGGAGATAGAGCAACAGAGAGGTGGGAGAGAGAGAACAAAAAGAGAGGTGGGATAGAGCCAAAGAGAGAAGGGGAGAGAGAGCCAAAGAGAGTGGGAGAGAGAGCCAAAGAGAGGGGGGAGAGAGAGCCAAAGAGAGGGGGGAGAGAGAGCCAAAGAGAGGGGAAGAGTGAGCCAAAGAGAGGGGGAGAGAGAGCCAAAGAGAGGGGGAGAGTGAGCCAAAGAGAGGGGGAGAGAGAGCCAAAGAGAGGGGGAGAGTGAGCCAAAGAGAAGGGGGAGAGAGAGCCAAAGAGGGGTGGGAGAGAGAGAGACAAAGAGAGGGGAGAGAGAGAGAGCAAAAGAGAGAGGGAGAGAGAGAGCAAAAGAGAGGAGGAGAGAGAGAGAGCAAAAGAGAGGGTGGGAAAGAGAGCAAAATAGAGGTGAGAGAGAGCGCAAAAGAGAGATGGGAAAGAGCCAAAG
>NC_069502.1:529510443-529735443 GCF_027579735.1 Bombina bombina | reverse complement strand
GAGTAAAATAAGACAAAAAAATACTTTTCCTGAAAAGAATAAAATAGAATGATTGAGATAATAGGTACAATTTGTGTAAAGCAATCTCACTGTACTTGCTTCTTTATGTCCCAGATCTGATAGCATTGTAGTGCGCTATGCTGTGGTCTTTCAAAGAGGCATCACTGAATCTAAAAATACCATTGATGAGAGTCCTACTATCACATCTAACAAAGTTGAAAATGGCAACATTCAAGAGGCAAACGAAATGTCATACACTGTTGTAGAGCTGCAAGAGATGGTTGCCATGGCACTGCGTGACGATCGATCTCTACCTATAGATTTCCAAACACTGTGGTTTTCAGATGGTGAGTAAACAAATCTTATGGTAGCCTATTTCCATTGTATTTTTCTCAAACTAATTGTGAAATCTAATGTAGGCAATATAGTACACATCCGCTATTCCACTTTGCAAAAATCAAATCAAAAGAAATAGGGGATTTGTTTTTCTTTTCAACTATTAAATGCAAAAGTATTGTTTCCCCATCTTGCACTGTCATGAAAATTGGAAAATATTGTGATGGTGAGGTGTAGCCTTTTTCTCCTTGGTCCCTTTGCACAAGTCATAGAGGCTCAGGAGTATACAGATGTCTTAAAGGGACAGTCAAAAAAAACGTTAATGACACTCCTTTTAACAACCAGCAAAAGCTGCTTTAGAGCCCTTACTGCAAGTTAAGGACCGATAGTCATCCGACCACTGCTTCTTAACCTCTCCAACACCTCTGCAAACACGATTGCATATTCTCAAGTGCGCTAACGCGACATGAAAATATGAATATTTCACATTCCAATGTTCTTCACATAGCAGAATATGTTCTATTGATTCATAAATACATATTTCTACATATCGATCAGAAAAAATGGGAAAAAGCAATGGCACTACTCTAATGGTATAGAGGGAACACTATTCATGTGATGCGTTTATCATATACGCTTGGGGTGTAGAAGGTGCTTAGTATCAAAACATAAACTATATTTACAATTCCAAAAAAGAAGTTGGACAGGATACTGTTATAGCACTCTTCCCTCAGTTGTGGAGGGTCAATGCATGTACAAGTATGAGACATTTAAAAAATCAAACTTTATTATGTCATTTAAAATGGGTTTTAGTCAAACTTAAAAACAATTGCAGCTCCAGGAGACACACTTCAAAAAAGGGAGGGAGCCTAGGTACATCACTCATAGGTACAACACCTCCTACCTAGCCTCGGGCTGTTCAAAGAAAGGCGGGGTGGGTATCTTTATCAGGAACACAATTCCCTTTCAGCCTACCCTGGTACTCAAGGATCCCAACGGATCATACCTGTTAGTGGTGGGGACACTGTTTGGCTCCTACATCACAATAGCCAATGTCTACTTGCCAAATCAGGGCCAGCACACAGTGTTCAAACAGCTGACACAATTACTGCTAGAAAACACAGGAGGCATATTACTCCTGGCAGGGGACTTTAACTTACCACTGGACCCCATCCATGACACTTCAACAGGTAAAACCAATATACCACACAAAGTAATCAAAACCATCAATTTACAGCTCTGCTCACTAAAATTGCATGACATATGGAGATCGTTGCACCCAGACGCCCGAGATTATACTTTTTTTTCACACCCACATCACGTTTATACTAGAATCGACTACCTCATAACAGACCAGCTTGGCCTCTCTTTAGTAAACAACACTGTTATACTGCCAATCACCTGGTCAGACCACGCCCCCGTACAATGCACATTGGACTGGCCAGGCGTACCCGTAAAACCACATTTGTGGAGACTTGACGACCATATGTTAGATAACCCTTTGCACAAACTGACAATCGACACTACCCTACGGCACTACTTCATTGAAAATCCGCTAGAAGCCCTACCCACCTCTACGACATGGGAAGCACACAAATGTGTGATCAGGGGTGAGTTCATAAAACTCAAAGCTAATGAAACCAAGCAGAATAGACAGTTTCTGAATTCATCCCTATCTCAGATCCGATACTGGGAAAATTAGTTAAAAAAGAATGCCTCATCTTCCACAATATTAGAATCCCTGACTGCAGTAAAAACTGAACTGAATAATCACCTTATCAAAGAGTACCAAAGAAAGGCATCAATGCTACAGCAAAAATATTTTGAGATGAGCGATAAAATTGGCTCCTCACTAGCCAAGGCGCTGAAGCGCAAACAATTAAACACGCACATACACACCCTAACTGACGCATCAGGGCAAGCACAGAGAGAGAGTGAGAAAATAGCCGAAACTTTTAGACGATACTATGAAGCACTCTACAACATCACTAACAATAGCCCACAGCCACACATAGATGCCTACCTAAGGGACGTCCAATTACCCGCCCTTTCACAAGAGGACTCGGAGCAACTAGACAGACCAATAAAAGCTGATGAGGTTAAGTTAGCCATCAAGAGCATGCCTAATGGAAAGAGCCCAGGGCCAGACGGACTAGGGGTTAAATATTTCAAAGACTTTGCACATCACCTACTCATACCTCTCACTTCCTTTTTTAATTCATTGCTACAAGAGGGAGGATTCACTGACCAGATGCTAGAGGCAAATATCACTGTCCTTCCCAAGCAGGGAAGAACCCCAGACAGACCGGAGAACTTTCGCCCGATCTCGCTCCTCAACGTGGATGTAAAAATCTACGCCAAAGTATTAGCTAACAGAATCAATAAGATTCTCCCCGCGCTGATACACCCGGATCAGGTAGGGTTTGTGCCAGGGAGAGAAGCTCGCGACAACACGCTGAAAGTGTTACAACTTGTGTCGCACGCCCAGCAACAGAGTACACCCCTAATATTGGTCTCTACAGATGCAGAAAAGGCATTTGACCGGGTACACTGGCCTTTTCTAAAAGCAGTCCTGGCCAAAATGCAGTTTAGCGAAGCCTTTATTAAACAAATATTTGCCCTCTACGAGAACCCCACTGCCAGAGTGAAAGTCAATGGCCTGCTGTCTGATAGATTTCATATTAGAAATGGGACCAGGCAGGGTGCCCACTCTCACCGCTCCTTTTCGCTATTACCATAGAGGTACTGGCGCAAAAAATCAGAGAAGACCCCCAGATTTCGGGCATAAAGACTAAATCGCGCACACATAAGTTGGCATTATACGCCGACGACGTCCTATTGACTCTCACTGACGTAGAGACTTCTCTCCCCAGAATTCTAGACACTTTTAGAGAATACGGATGACTCTCTAACTTCCACCTTAACGTTGCCAAATCAGAAATACTGAACATTACATACAACCCAGAGGAATTAATTACAACACTAGGCGACTGCCCCTTAAAATTACAACAAGATAAATTGAAGTACTTGGGGATATACATCTCCCCAGACTGTCTTTCAAGAAAATTACAAAAGCCTGGAAATCACGCTGATAGCGGATCTATCCAGATGGAAGAACAAGTCCATCTCTTGGCTTGGACGGAAAAATGTTGTTAAGATGAACGTGCTACCTAGACTGCTTTACATACTCCAGACAACGCCAATACCCCTCCCAGGGAACTACCTACTAAAACTACAAAACTTAATCGAGCAATACATATGGGGTGGGAACAGACCCAGAGTAGCCAGGAGAACATTGTACCTGCCTAGGAATAGAGGAGGACTGGGGGTCCCAAACATACAAACATATAAACAGGCAATCACGCTAGGCAGACTGTTGGACTGGTGCTCCAATGATCCCAATATAGAATGGGTGCGACTGGACTGTGACATCCTGGACACAAACAATGCAGGCTTTGGCGCCTGGACTCTGGAAAAGAACAGACACACAGCCACAACAAAATACCCCTTGCTGATAGACTTCTATTCAGTGTGGGACAAGTTAATTTGCACCACGACACATATCACGACTAAACACTCCCCACTGACCCCCACATATCACAATGCAGCGTTGCCATGGAATTACCCAGACAATAGAACCACCCCCGACACTCCCTTCAAGGACTACACCATCATGACACTGACTGATGGACATAAGCTTAAGACACACGCAGCTATCTTTGAGGAACTACCCAACCTGACGCTGAGCTGGTACTCGCACGCGCAACTAAATCACTACCTCATGACACACAAATACAGATCCTGCTTCACTAGACCACCTACCACATTTGAAACCTTATGCTTGAAAGACACACCAACAGCTCACGCAGTCTCATTACTCTACAAACTTTTACTGGTAGATGACGCCCAGACAACCCCCTCTTATGCAAAAGCATGGGAAAGGGAGTGGCAGACTGAGATAGGATATGAGGACTGGCAGAATGCCTTCTTGGTGACAAAAACATCCTCAATATCCATGAGAGTTCAAGAATCCAGCTTTAAATGCCTGTAGAGGTGGTACCTCACACCTAGCAGGCTGCAAAAAATTTACAAACAGGCCTCCGGCAAATGCTGGAGAGATTGTGGAGAAACAGGTACACCTACACACATATGGTGGGACTGCCCCAAGCTAGACGAATACTGGGTTGAAATTCTCAGTCACATGGAATTAGTCTTAGGGAAACCCCTACAAAATAGTCCAAAAACATTACTATACCTATCTCTGCCCAAATTGCCCTGTAAAGCGAGCAGGGCCTTACTACTGCTCATGCTGAATGGTGCCAAACTATTGATCCGAAAGCATTGGAAGTCTAGAATCATGCCGACCTTTAAAGAATGGCAGGAACAGGTAGACATGTTGCTACGCCTAGAAAGATATCATCACACTCAGCAAGGAACTGTAGACACACATGAGATAATGCTGGAGCGCTGGGCAATACATAGACAAAGGTTAGTGTAAGACAACACAGCTGATAACACAGACTACCGACACCCCCACCGATACTGCCTTCCCCCCCCACCCCTTCTCCCGCCTCCCCCCATCACTTTTACCCATCGCACATAAAACATAAGCAAGCGAGACCCAAACAATGCCAAACAACGGGAATACAGAAAGTGAACGACACCATGAACCTCCCCTACCACACTCTGCAGACAGGTTCCCTGTACACCCCCCCCCCCCCTTTTTCCCTTCTTTCCCTTCCACCCTCTAGTAATCTAGATTCATTGTTGCATAGCTCAGCAGGACTGGCCGTAGAGTGCCAGAGGTAGTGCACCAATGGACTCCTGGACTTTCAACATGCAAGTGCACTTAGAACCATGCTCCGAACCCCCAGGACACTAACTTTACCTGCTTCATGAGCAATTTGCAAATTTACCATGCTTAAAGGGGTTAAGGGAGGACCGATCTTTTTGTTAGTATCACACACCATAATTTGTAATGCTTCATTACGTTTCAATGATTTTGTATTTGTATTTTCTATGGAAAAACTGAAAAGCTTGTAACTGTTTGAATACTTTTTAATAAAGCTCTCTTGAAAACAAAAAACAAACAAAAAAAAAAACAATTGCAGCAAGATAGCCCATACTAAAATAAATAATATCCTGGTGTGGGTAATACTATATGTGAATTATAATCAATATATATCTCCTTTAACACCAGGAGCGGGCATTATGAGTATCTTGTAATGCCCTTTGGCCTATGTAATGCTCCTGCTGTTTTCCAGGAATTTATTAATGATGTCCTATGAGATATGTTGCAACAGTGTGTTGTGGTGTACTTAGATGACATCCTCATACACTCACCCGCACTTGAGGCTCACCGTTCTGATGTTACACAGGTTCTTCAGTGACTTCGTGAGAACGGCCTGTTTTGTAAACTCGAGAAATGTGAGTTCCATCAGACTCAAGTAACCTTCCTAGGTTAGTCCGTTACGGAGTTCTCCATGGATCCTGACAAGTTATCTGCAGTTCGGCAGTGGCCTTGCCCAGTTGGTCTTCAGTCTATTCAATGTTTTTTGGGGATCGCCAATTACTATAGAAAGTTTATTAAAAACTTTTCTTCCTTGGTCAAACCTATCACAGACATGACCCGTAAAGAGAATGATCCACTCCATTGGTCACCTACTGCCATTAAGGCCTTTGATAGTCTTAAGACTGCCTTTGCTGCCGCTCCAGTTCTGGCTCATCCTAACCCTGTCCTGCCTTTCGTTCTTGAGGTCGATGCGTCTGAGACTGGAGTAGGTGCCCTCTTGTCTCAACGTCCTACACCTGACGGTTCCTTGCATCCGTGTGGTTTTCTTCTCTAACAAATAGTATCCAGAGGAGTGCAATTATGAAATTGGTGACAGGGAATTACTGGCCATAATTTTGGCACTCAAGGAATGGAGGTATTTTGAGGGTACTAGTGTGCCAGTGCTCATTCTTAATGACCACAAGAATTTAACTTATCTATCTAAAGCAAAACGTTTGTCTCCCCGACAGGCCAGATGAGCGCTATTTTTGTCTCGGTTTAATTATGTGGTCTCTTACCTGCCTGGTAGTAAGAATGTTAGGGCTGATGCCCTCTCTCGACAATTTTCCCCTCTGTCCAAGGAGGAGTCTGTACCTACTCCAGTTATACCTCCTGACCATAATTTGGCTACCATACGTACTAATTTGACTTCTCCCTTGAGGGAGGAGATCCTGGCTGCACAAACCAATGCACCTCCTGAGAAACCTAGTGGTAAGTGTTTTGTTCTCCACAATGCTTAATACCCCGCGTATCTCTATACTGATATTGACACTCAATATATCTTAGTAACTAGGAGGTACACCTTTTCTAGAATACACAGTACTGATCGGGGTATTAGCCAAAATAGGCTGCGTGTGTTATTCACTGTAGTTGAATCACCAGGGGGCAAAATTAAATGTTATTGAACTAATGGCCCGGAAAATATTTACAATATAAATAAAATATTAACACCACATGTTCTCAGGCATACACAGAGCATGAGTGCGCACACAGTGTAACAAATTGTATTAAAATAGTGGCACTGAATCTAACACTCTTGCGTGTTCAGTTAATTACGTTAACACCTTAGTGATTTTTTAAGGTGGCTAGCAACTATTGTTGTGTTAAGTATAACTCAACTGTGCACAATCCTTAGAAACGTTATAAGCTACTCATCACCATAACTAGGAGGTTTAAGCTCAATAATAGGTAGATAGTTGATCTGATAATAAGTCGTTGCATATTAATGGAGCCACCTATTATACACGCTTGGCGGTAGCTTTATATTCAAAGTGACACATTTATACCTAATAAAGTAATAACACTGTTGCTAATTCTCATGTAAATTAGTTACAAGTTGCAGTTATTTCTTCAGTGAATCTATAAAGCGAATGGCTGCCATTGGATATAAAAATTCTATTCGTATTTAACCGGACTTAGCTTTGCAGAGTCCTAGTGAAAACATATATAGCTGCCTTTAAACTCGAAGGAACACTGCCACCACAGTACGGAAGTACAAGGCTGCACACTATAGAAGTAGTAGTTAAATTCTAGTTACAGATCGCAGTTATCCCTTCCGTAAATATATATTGCTGACGGCTGCTATTAATTTAAAAATTATATTTATATTTGACCGGACTTAGCTTTGCAAAATCCTAGAAACAAAATAGCTGCCTTTAAATTATTAAGCTTAATGCCTCCACAACATTGAGGTTCGAAAATGCACACTATAGGGATAGTGGTTAAGTTTATGTGAATCTTAACATCCGATTATAGCCACATAATATCACAGAGGAGGGTTTTCTACATGATAGATTCATCATGAAACTCCTGGAATTCGTTTTCAAACATAACTTTTTTGTATTTGACAATCAGTTCTACCTCCAGATTCAAGGTACAGCGATGGGGAAGGCGTGTGCCCCCACATATGTCAATCTATTCCTGGGCTGGTAGGAGCAATATGTAATATTTACAGATGTTAAGACCAAATATACTGATCACATTCCCATCTGGCTCAGATATATAGATGACATCTTTTTATGTGGGAGGGGCAACCTGACCTATTAGAGGTATTTCTGAATCATCTGAATAAGAATGACCTCAATATTAAACTTACCTGACAAACTCATAACACCGAGGTAACATTCTTAGATAAAAAAATGATCAAGCAAGCAAATGGAGAGATCCATACAGACCTCTACAGGAAAGAAATGGCCAATAATAGTACTCTGCACCATTCTAGCGCCCACTCCCCTCAGACAGTTAATGCCCTTCCTACGGGAGGATTCCTTAGGATACAGAGAAATTGCACTAATACAGAGATGTATAAAATACGTGCCAAAGAAATGGAACAAAGATTGCTCCAGAGAGGAAACTGCAAGAGATCCCTAAAACAAGTCCAAAGATGGCCATTGATGACTGAGAAGAAGACTTTGCTTCAACCCAAAAACCAAAAACAAAGAGAAGGAGTATAAAATGAGACTGATCCTCTCAAATAATCTACAAATAAATGATGTCCTGGGAATAATTTATAAACACCTATATATCCTTGAAGCAGACCCCGTATTCAAAGATACTCTAGGGGGAAAAATTCAAGTTGGATATAGAAGGACCAAAAACTTGAAGGAAATACTTACCTGCAGCCACTATGAAAATAAGAACAAAAAACAAAAGCTGACAGCAGGCAATTTGACCTGTAGATCGTGTTCTATGTGCAACAATGTAGAAAAAATAAAGTCTATCCATGATAGATTTGGTCAGATCCTGTCAGAGTTTTTTCCCTGTTTTGTTTGCCATATGCTGCTGGCAGCCATTTTACTCACCTCTCTTGCTGACTCTGGTGCATACTGTGTGATGCTGCTCATTTCCTGCACTTTCTTTTATGGCCAGACTGGTGTACATCATCCGTGTGAGACAGGATGCAGTCTCAGAATTGTGATGTCATCACTTATTATTTAAAGGGCCTCTGTTCAGTATGCTTTGCCCTTGCATTGTCTCAGACCTGTTTGTGAGAGCTCCTGTGTATTACCTGGCTGTCTGACGTCCCTCCTGGTTCCTGATCTCTGGCTTGTTCCTGACTCTGCTGTTCTCCTTGTTCCTGATTCCGGATCGTCTGACTACTCGCTTTGGCTCCGGACTCGGCTCATCTGACCAGCTCTAGTTTTGATTCCCGGCTTGTTATTTGACTTGTGGACTTTTCATTATTTTCTGCTATTAATAAAGGTGTAATTATTTTTGCACTTCTCGTCCTGGCACCCTGACATTACGCAAGGGTCATGAATCCTGATTGTGCTAATAATCTACCTTTACCTGCCATCATTTCCAGGATGGATGAACAGGCTTGGATCAGTTTGCACTAGCCCTGCAAACCCTGCTGACTCGCACTGCACATTTGGACCAAAGTCTCCTGCAAGTTATGGCTGCTCCTGTTTCCGCTGCTGCACCTTGTCCTACCAGGAGCATGTCCGGTTCTGCACCTCTACCTCAGCGTTATGGAGGCGATCCTAATCAGTGCAGAGGGTTTTTGAACCAGGTGGGCATTTACTTTGAGATGTTACCTCAGGCGTTTCCCTCTGACAGAGCTAAGGTGAGATTTCTCATCTCGTTACTCTCTGACACAGCTCTTGCCTGGGCTAATCCCTTGTGGGAGACTAATAAACCTGTGATTTCAAATTACCCATGAATTTGTGGCCTCCTTTTGAAGGGTATTTGATGTTCTGGCTCGCTCCTCCTCTGCTGCTAAATTACTCATTTTAATTCAGCAAGGTACAAGATCTGTTGCTCAGTATGCTATTGAGTTCCGTACGCTTGCCACAGAGGTAGGTTGGAATAATGAAACCCCTGTTGCCGCCTTCTTTCATGGGCACTCTGATGCGATTAAAGACAAAGTTGCTGCCAGAGATTTATCAGAAGATCTCGAGGCATTGGTGTCTTTTTTTATCCTAATTGACATCAGACTAAGTAAGAGGCCCTCTTTCAAGGAGCGCTTGCGGAAGCCTCCTGTTCCATTGTTTCCTACCTGTTCATTCCCACCCATGCCTCCCTCTCCTCCCATGCCTCCTGGTCCCGAGTCACCATGTACTGCTGAGCCAATGCAGTTGGGATTCACGCATCTCTCCGAGAGAGAGGACCTTTAGGAGGAGGGAGGGGCTCTACCTCTATTGCGGGTTAAAGGGCCACCTTTTGAAGTCTTGTCCTACATGCCGGGAAACGCTAGCACCTAAGGTCCTGTCGGGGGCAGACCTTGGGTGGTTTATCCTCGTTCCCGGAACCTCTAAAGGAGAAACCTTTGGTCACGGTTGTCCTTTCCTGGGTGGACTCCTCCATAGTCACCCAGGCTCTTGCTAACTCTTGCTAACTCTGGTGCTGCGGGCTATTTCATTGACAGTGTGTTTGTATCAAATGACTTTATTCCTGTTTTGCCTCGGTCCATTCCACTTGCTATTGAGGCCATTGATGTCAGGCCCCTACAGCCTGCACTCGTTATTCACGAAACTGCTCCGTTATCCATGGCTGTTGGGGCTCTCCATTTTGAAACCCTCCAGTTCCAGGTGATAAACTCTCCACATTTTCTGGTTGTTCTGGGTTATCCCTGGCTCCAAAAGCACAATCTTAGTCTCGACTGGCGCAGGTCCAAAATTTTGTTGTGGTCTCTGCAACGTATTTCCACTTGTCTTCGGAAACCAGTTAAAGTCTTGTGCACTTTTTCAGTATCTCAATTGCCAGATGAGTAACAAGAGTTCCTAGACATTTTTGACAAGGTGCGTGCCAGTATGTTGCCTCCTCACCGGTCTTACGATTGTGCCATAGACCTGCAACCCAGAGCCATTCCTCCTCGGGCCGGGTTTACCCTCTGTCTGTTGCAGAAAATTGTGCTATGGAGGAGTATGTTGCCGATGCTCTGTCACAGGGAATCATCCGCAAATCCTGCTCTCCTGCAGGAGCTGGCTTCTTCTTTGTGAAGAAAAAGGGTGGCAAGTTAAGACCATGCATCGATTATAGGGGTCTTAATCATCTTACCATTAAGAATGCTTACCCAATTCCGTTCATTACGGAACTCTTTGACCACCTCAAGGGAGCTAAGGATCTTTACTAAAATTGATTTGAGAGGAACGTACAATCTCGTTACGATCAAGGAGGGCCACGAATGGAAAACGGCATTTAACACCAGGAGCGGGCATTATGAGTATCTTGTAATGCCCTTTAGCCTATGTAATGCTCCTGCTGTTTCCAGGAATTTATTAATGATGTCCTATGAGATATGTTGCAACAGTGTGTTGTGGTGTACTTAGACGACATCCTCATACACTCACCCGCACTTGAGGCTCACCGTTCTGATGTTACACAGGTTCTTCAGTGACTACGTGAGAACGGCCTGTTTTGTAAACTCGAGAAATGTGAGTTCCATCAGACTCAAGTAACCTTCCTAGGTTACTCCGTTACGGAGTTCTCCATGGATCCTGACAAGTTATCTGCAGTTCGGCAGTAGCCTTGCCCAGTTGGTCTTCAGTCTATTGAATGTTTTTTGGGGTTCGCCAATTACTATAGAAAGTTTATTAAAAACTTTTCTTCCTTGGTCAAACCTATCACAGACATGACCCGTAAAGAGAATGATCCACTCCATTGGTCACCTACTGCCATTAAGGCCTTTGATAGTGTTAAGACTGCCTTTGCTGCCGCTCCAGTTCTGGCTCATCCTAACCCTGTCCTGCCTTTCGTTCTTGAGGTCGATGCGTCTGAGACTGGAGTAGGTGCCCTCTTGTCTCAACGTCCTACACCTGACGGTTCCTTGCATCCGTGTGGTTTTCTTCTCTAACAAATAGTATCCAGAGGAGTGCAATTATGAAATTGGTGACAGGGAATTACTGGCCATAATTTTGCCCTCTCTCGACAATTTTCCCCTCTGTCCAAGGAGGAGTCTGTACCTACTCCAGTTATACGTCCTGACCATATTTTGGCTACCATACGTACTAATTTGACTTCTCCCTTGAGGGAGGAGATCCTGGCTGCACAAACCAATGCACCTCCTGAGAAACCTAGTGGTAAGTGTTTTGTTCCTGAGAATCTTTGAACTAAACTTTTTCACACTTACCACTATCCTAAAGCCACAGGTCACCCAGGCAAGAACCAAATGATTTGGTCTGTCACTCGACAATTCTGGTGGCCAGGTCTTCGTTCTGATGTTGCTGCGTATGTTGCCTCCTGCTCAGTCTGTGCACAGAATAAGACTCCTCGATGTCTTCCTGTGGGTCTTCTTCAACCTATTGCTAATGGTGAGCATCCTTGGACACATCTTTCCTTGGACTTTATTGTTGAGTTCCCTGTTTCCAATGCCAATACTGTTATCTTTATGGTGGTTGACCGTTTTTCTAAAATGTCACATTGCATTCCCTTGAAGAAGTTGCCTACCGCTCAGGAGCTTGCTTCAATTTTTGCCCGTGGAGGTCTTCCGTTTTACATGGGTTACACAAGGAGATAGTGTCGGACTGGGGTAGCCAGTTTGTCTCCAGATTTTGGCGTTCCTTTTGTGCTCAAATGGGGATCCAGCTTTCCTTCTCCTCGGCATATCACCCTCAATCCAATGGGGCTGCGGAACGGTCTAATCAAGCTCTGGAATAGTTCCTCCTTTGCTATGTCTCAGATCACCACAATAATTGGTCTGAACTGTTACCTTGGGCAGAGTTTGCTCGTAATAGTGCTATTAATGCTTCCTCCAAGTTATCCCCGTTCATGGCGAATTATGGGTTTCAACCATCCTTGTTGCCCGATTCATTCATGTCTCAGGGTATTCCGGCTTTTGAGGAGCATCTCCGGCAACTCCGTTCCATGTGGGTGCAGATTCAGGATTGCCTTCATCATTCTATGCAGCGCCAAAAGTTTCAAGCTGATCGTAGGCATCTGCCCGCGCCTTCCTACCAGGTTGGTGAGAGAGTTTGGCTGTCCTCCCACAACTTGAATCTTCATGTGCCTTCCAATAAACTGTCTCCCTGTTATGTTGGTCCTTTTCGAATACTCCGACGAGGTAATCCTGTGGCCTACGCTCTTGACCTTCCTCCTGCAATGCGCATCTCCAATGTTTTTCATGTCTCCATCTTGAAACCATGGGTTTTTAATTGGTTAACACTGTGTTGCCTCGTCCCTGTCCTATCTTTGTTGACAACCATGAGGAGTATGAGGTCAGCAGCATTATTGACTCTCGTATGTCCAGGGGCCGTGCACAGTATTTAGTTCACTGGAGGGGCTACGGTCCGGAGGAGCGTTCATGGGTTCCCTCCTCTCATGTTCATGCTCCCGCCTTTCTCCATGCCTTCCATGCCCGTTTCCCCAATAAGCCTTTTGTTCTCCTGCAGGGGAGGGGTCATTGAGGGAAGGGTACTGTCAGGGTTTTTTCCCTGTTTAGTTTGCCATCTGACTACTCGCTTTGGCTCCGGACTCGGCTCGTCTGACTACCAGCTCTGGTTTTGATTCCTGGCTTGTTATTTGACTTGTGGACTTTTCATTATTTTCTGCTATTAATAAAGGTGTGATTATTTTTGCATTTCTCGTCTCAGTCTGATTCCTGGCACCCTGACAGATCCATTACATCCAGGAGTACATTGATTGCAATACTGAAGGGGTTATCTATGGCATTAACTGTAAATGTCACCGCATCTACGTAGGCATGACCTCAAAGAAGTTAGAATATTGGAAAATCTAAAAGATATCAAATCAGCACAAAAAGATCTGTCAGATGGTAACAATTTAACCAGTGTAGCCAGAAAATTTCCTTGGGAATTAGAGGAGTAAATATTGTACAGACATTATTAAGGGCAGAAACTTGTTGGATTTATCTGTTAAATACAGTACAACCTCAAGGGTTAAATGAACAGAATAATTTGTATTCTTTTCTGCAAACACATATAATCAGACTTTTAAAAAAAAAAAAAAAGAAAAACATCATTCATGCAGAAGTACACTGAAACTACTTAAACTTGTTGGCACTCACCTAATATTAGATGTCTCTAAGGAGACCCTAGATAATTTTCACAATGTCCAAAGGACCCCTATAATGGGCACTTTACTTGCACTCAGTTATTTCATTAATAATTTGTCAGTAAGGGTAAATTGTATACACAGGGAATATCCCAGTATAATAAATCATATCACCATTCATATTAATTTGAGCACCTTATTTTATTATTTCTTCACACTATATATACACATAATCACTTTATATTTATAATTATTGATTCACAGGTTTTATTAGGTTAGACCAGAATAATGGTATTTTATCACTAGTAATATAATGCTTGTTTACAGTATTTTATGACTAGTAGTTATAAGTGTCAAACATTTCTAACTCAAGGACCACAGCACAGTCTTGGTTCATACATCTTCAATCATGCTTATATCAAGTTCAATCAGGAATGATTGAATTTATAAAAACAATATCCCTGAATCAAATCTATATTTATACCTGGAAGGAAAATTCAAGATTTAAGTCAGATTGTCAGGATGCCTGAGATATTAACGAGATAAGCCAGATGACATCACGATAGGTGGAGTTACGTTACGCAGGGAGCGTATAAAAAGTCGCAGAACACGCGGTGCCTCCAGTTTTGAGAAAGCCTTTATTGGCAATGCTCAGTCCCTGTTACTAACTTACATATTATGTGGCTATAATCAGATGTTAAGATTCACATAAATTTAACCACTATCCCTATAGTGTGCATTTTCGAACCTCAATGTTGTGGAGGCTTTAAGCCTAATAATTTAAAGGCAGCTATTTTGTTACTAGGATTTTACAAAGCTAAATCCGTTCAAATATAAATATAATGTTTACATTAATAGCAGCCGTCAGCAATATATATTTACGTAAGGGATAACTGCGATCTGTAACTAGAATTTAACTACTACTACTATAGTGTGCAGTCTTGTACTTCCGTACTGTGGTGGCAGTGAGCCTTAGAGTTTAAAGGCAGCTATATATTTTTTCACTAGGACTCTGCAAAGCTAAGTCCAGTTAAATACGAATAGAATTTTTATATCCAATGGCAGCCATCCCCTTTATAAAGTCACTGAAGAAATAACTGCAACTTGTAACTAATTTACACGAGAATTAGCAACAGTGTTATTACTTTATTAGGTATAAACGTGTCACTTTGAATATAAAGCTACCGCCAAGCATGTATAATAGGTGGCTCCATTAATATGCAACAACTTATTATCAGATCAACGAACTACCTATTATTGAGCTTAAACCTCCTAGTTATGGTGATGACTAGCTTATAACGTTTCTAAGGATTGTGCACAGCTGAGTCCGGTTATACTTCCCTAACAATAGTTGCTAGCCACCTTAAAAAATCACTAAGGTGTTAACGTAATTAACTGAACGCAAGAGTGTTAGATTCATTGCCACTATTTTAATACAATTTGTTACACTGTGTGCACACTCATTCTCTGTGTATGTCTGAGAACATGTGGTGTTAATATTTTATTTATATTGTAAATCTTTTCCGGGCCATTAGTTCAATAACATTTAATTTCCCCCCCTGGTGATTTAACTACAGTGAATTAAACATGCAGCCTATTTTGGCTAATTCCCCGATCGGTACTGTGTATTCTAGAAGAGGTGTACCTCCTAGTTACTAAGATTTATTGAGTGTCAATATCAGTATAGAGATAGGGTGCACAAAAAGGTTCTGTGTGTGTAGCTCTCGACTCACCACTCCCAACGTAATAGCTGCAGGGGGTGGAGAAACCAATCCTCCTGTCGGCTCAAAGGAGAGTGAGTGCAGTAATAGAGAGTCCTGTTATGCGGCCCCAAATTAAGTCTGCCAACTTAAAAAGTAAGTACAAAATAATCCAGTAGAGAGGCGCACCACAGAGACAGTCATTCCAGGGTAAAAGTTATTGTTAGTTTATTGCGACACATCGTTAAAAGCATATAACAAGGCACACAGGCCCAGCCCTGTTATATGCTTTTAACGATGTGTCGCAA
The DNA here is from genome assembly GCF_027579735.1 of Bombina bombina. Lineage (NCBI taxonomy): Eukaryota > Metazoa > Chordata > Amphibia > Anura > Bombinatoridae > Bombina > Bombina bombina. The sequence continues at coordinate 529,719,598 of NC_069502.1, read as the reverse complement.
TAAACTAACAATAACTTTTACCCTGGATTGACTGTCTCTGTGGTGCTCCTCTCTACTGGATTATTCAGTATAGAGATACGCTGAGTATTGGATCTCAGGGTATTAAGCATTGTGGAGATATATATTGATTATAATTCACATGTAGTATTACCCACACCAGGATATTATTTATTTGAGTATGGGCTATCTTGCTGCAATTGTTTTTAAGTTTGACTAAAACCCATTTTAAATTACATAATAAAGTTTGATTTTTTAAATGTCTCATACTTGTACATGCATTGACCCTCCACAACTGAGGGAAGAGTCCTATAACAGTATCCTGTCCAACTTCTTTGTTGGAATTGTAAATAATATTTCTACATATATCTGATGATATTTTGGTGCTATATATATATATATATATATATATATATATATATACAGATAAATATATATATATATAGAAAAATCTATTTATAAATACAAAGAACATATTCTGCTATGTGCAGAACATTGGAATGTGAAATATTTACATTAAAAAAAGCTTTTTCATCTACTTAACGTCAAAGGACTCCAATTCACTTTATATGTTTGTATACGTATACATATATATTTATGTGTTTATTTGTGTATATATGTCTGTAAATACATATCTGCACATATAAATACATACGTACACACATACAGACACACACACATATATACACATATATATATCTATATCTATCTATATATATCTATATATATATATATATATATATATAAAAACATACATACATATACATATTTAGAGATGTATATGCATGTATCTCAATGTTAAAGCCATTTGCCTTCATTTTTTTTCTAACACCTGACACCTCATATCTTTGAGCCCTTATATTTATTTGTGCAATATTTTTTTTAAAAATCATTTTTATTTGATTGTGTTATTATAAGTGTAAGTGTATTGTTTCACAAAAGTTAACCAAAACTCTGAGGTAATGCTAACCCAATGCACGTTAAATTCAATTGTGCTCAAGCGATTATGTTTACTTTCAACTTGTAATATACAATACTCCATATGAGCGCTATAAACCCCATATCGCTTGTGTGCATCCATTAGTGCACCACTAGTAATTTGGCCCTTAATCGTTTAAAAACTGCACCAATGACTTGGATGCCTCTACAAAATAACAGCTCATCAAAAAAATAATGGAGCATGATGCCATGTATCAAACCGTTTTTGTTTCTAAGGGTATTAGAAAATATACAGCGCCAACATTACAAGATACAAGCTCCCAAAATGAGGTCCCTAAAAACTCAAAAACAATAAATGTGAATGAAAGAAGGGAGTGCCAAAAAGGCTAAAGTATCTATATATAGTATTATAATATCACTGTTACTATAATTAAAATTACATTTATTATATATACATATAATATAGGGTACCCTAAAACAATTAAAATAGTGAAACAATTGAAAACGGTACGCAAATCCCTGATTTTCCTAAAAGGTTATAATTTAAGTGTCCTCAAATATAGCCAAATGAGCTGTGACTATTATAATATGTCCAGGAAATAGTCCAATGCAAATATAAACTTATTGTCCTCAAATTATCCTCCGCGAGTGTCCAGTGCTAACGTGATGACTCCTATTAGAATGATATCCTGTTACTAGGAGTTATCACGTTAGCACTGGACACTCACGGAGGATAATTAGAGGACAATAAGTATATAATAAATGTATTTTTAATGATAGTAACTGTGATATTATAATACTATATATAGATACTTTAGCCTTTTTGGTGCCCCCTCTTTCCATTCATATTTTTGTATCTAAAACATCTGTAGTGCAGTTAAATGATCAATTTCCGTTAATATAAAGGAGAAGAAACTGTACCCAGGCAGTATGTAGTAAATGGTCCAATAAGGCACCTTGTAGGTTAACCTGGTAACTTCAGAAATGTGCAATCATTAACTTTTCTACCTTTTGTGTGACAAATATTGAAAGAATGCAATGTTAGTTCATTTTAGTTTAATACTGACTTACTATTTAGCTGGATGTTCAGTAAAACCAGCCAAGTGGTGTGCCTGAGAAAGTGATATTTGTGCCCAACTTAGTAATACCAGTGAATGCAAATGTGTGCTGGTATTACAAGTTAGGTGCAATTCAAACTCGACCTTGCGTTCGCATTGCATGGAAGCTTTGCACTCACAAGAGTCAGACATGGCATGAGATAAATATATATATATATATATATATATATATATATATGCAAAACCAGAAGTATAGTTCAGAGGAAATATGATATCTCTTACGGTAACCAGGGGTCGCTTCAGCATCTCTGCCGGAGCCAAAATGCTGCCTGGCACAATGCTGGCAGTCAATGTAAGCAACAAAAACAAAGTTCCCCTTTAGAATGATCCCGGAGATGAGGTAAGTATGCAAAATGAGGGCACAGTACTGCTAAGGATATGAAGTAAAAGACATACCTTAAGTGATAAAAGTTTAAAACAATAACAGCAGTCGAAAACATGGCAGTGACCTAGGAGCATAGGTGCTATCTTTAACAAAGCGCCAGAAGGGCGTAAAACGCGTCAGATTACCTCACCCTCTGATAGCACCTACGCTCCTAGGTCACTGCCATGTTTTCGACTGCAGGAAAAAAGAAGATTCTGCCTGTGATTTCTATGATCTTAGCAGGTTGTAACTAAGATCCAAAACTTTATTGGGGCCTAGTTTTTTTCCACATGGCTGGCTTAAATTTGCCTAGAAACAGTTTCCTGAGGCTTTACACTGTGTTACTATGAGTGGGAGGGGCCTAGTTTAGTGCTTTTTTGTGCATTAACTATTACAGACTGAGACATCCAGGAGTTCCCTGAATGCTACAGGACATATCTAAAGGGCTCTTAGGCTTCCAAAATCGTTTGTTGGGGAAGGTAGGCCCACAGCAAGGCTGTGGCAGTTTGGTGTGACTGTTAAAAAACGTCTATATCGTTTTTTTGATCTGGTTTTTGAACTAAGGGGTTAATCATCCATTTGCAAGTGGGTGCAATGCTCTGTTAGATTATTATACACACTGTGAAAATTTTGTTTGATTTACTGCCTTTTTTCACTATTTTTCAAATTCTGACAAAATTTGTTTCTCTTAAAGGCACAGTACCGTTTTTTATATTTGCTTGTTAACTTGATTTAAAGTGTTTTCCAAGCTTGCTAGTCTCATTGCTAGTCTGTATAAACATGTCTGACATAGAGGAAACTCCTTGTTCATTATGTTTAAAAGCCATGGTGGAACCCCCTTTTAGAATGTGTACCAAATGTACTGATTTCAATTTAAGCAATAAAGATCATATTCTGTCTTTAAAAAATTTATCACCAGAGGAATCTGACGAGGGGGAAGTTATGCCGACTAACTCTACCCATGTGTCAGATCCTTTGACTCCCGCTCAAGGGACTCACGCTCAAATGGCGCCAAGTACATCCAGGGCGCCCATAGCGTTTACTTTACAAGACATGGCGGCAGTCATGGATAATACACTGTCAGCGGTATTAGCCAGACTACCTCTATTTAGAGGAAAGCGAGATAGCTCTGGAGTTAGACGAAATACAGAGCATACTGACGCTTTAAGAACTATGTCTGATACTGCCTCACAATATGCAGAAGCTGAAGAAGGAGAGCTTCTTTCTGTGGGTGATATTTCTGACTCAGGGAAGATGATGCAACCTGATTCTGATATTTCTACATTTAAATTTAAGCTTGAACACCTCCGCGTGTTACTCAGGGAGGTTTTAGCTGCTCTGAATGACTGTGATACAATTGCAGTGCCAGAGAAATTATGTAGACTGGATAAATACTATGCAGTGCCGGTGTGTACTGATGTTTTTCCAATACATAAAAGGTTTACAGAAATTATTACAAAGGAATGGGATAGACCAGGTGTGCCGTTCTCTCCCCCTCCTGTTTTTAGAAAAATGTTTCCAATAGACGCCACCACACGGGACTTATGGCAGACAGTTCCTAAGGTGGAGGGAGCAGTTTCTATTCTAGCAAAGCATACTACTATCCCTGTCGCGGACAGTTGTGCTTTCTTAGATCCAATGGATAAAAAGTTAGAGGGTTACCTTAAGAAAATGTTTATTCAACAAGGTTTTAATCTACAGCCCCTTGCATGCATTGCGCCTGTCACTGCTGCTGCAGCGTTCTGGTTTGAGTCTCTGGAAGAAGCTTTACAGGTAGCGACTCCATTGGATGAAATACTTGACAAGCTTAGAGCACTTAAGCTAGCCAATTCATTTGTTTCTGATGCCATTGTTCATTTGACTAAACTAACGGCTAAGAATTCTGGTTTTGCTATCCAGGCGCGCAGAGCGCTATGGCTTAAATCATGGTCAGCTGACGTTACTTCAAAATCAAAGCTGCTTAACATTCCCTTCAAGGGGCAGACCCTATTCGGGCCTGGTTTGGAGGAGATTATTGCTGATATAACTGGAGGAAAAGGTCATGCCGTTCCTCAGGATAGGTCCAAACCAAGTGCCAAACAGTCTAATTTTCGTGCCTTTCGAAACTTCAAGACAAGTGCGGCATCAACTTCCTCTAATGCAAAACAAGAGGGAACTTTTGCTCAGTCCAAGACGGTCTGGAGACCTAACCAGACCAGTAACAAGGGTAAGCAGGCCAAAAAGCCTGCTGCTGCCTCTAAGACAGCATGAAGGAACGGCCCCCTATGCAGTAACGGATCTAGTAGGGGGCAGACTTTCGCTCTTCGCCCAGGCGTGGGCAAGAGATGTCCAGGATCCCTGGGCATTGGAAATTATATCCCAGGGATATCTTCTGGACTTCAAGGCTTCCCCCCCAAAAGGGTGATTTCACCTTTTACAATTATCTGCAAACCAGATAAAGAGAGAGGCATTCTTACACTGTGTACAAGACCTCCTAGTTATGGGAGTGATCCATCCAGTCCCAAAGGAGGAACAGGGAAAGGGATTTTACTCAAATCTGTTTGTGGTTCCCAAAAAAGAGGGAACCTTCAGACCAATTTTGGATCTAAAGATCTTAAACAAATTCCTCAGAGTTCCATCATTTAAGATGGAGACTATTTGTACCATCCTACCTATGATCCAGGAGGGTCAATACATGACTACAGTGGATTTAAAGGATGCTTATCTGCACATTCCGATACACAAAAAGACCATCATCGGTTTTTTAGGTTTGCCTTCCTAGACAGGCACTACCAGTTTGTAGCTCTTCCCTTTGGGTTAGCTACAGACCCAAGAATTTTTGCGAAGGTTCTGGGGTCGCTTCTGGCGGTCCTAAGGCCATGGGGCATAGCAGTGGCCCCTTATTTAGACGACATCCTGATTCAGGCGTCAAACTTCCAAATTGCCAAGTCTCATACGGACATAGTGTTGGCATTTCTGAGGTCGCATGGGTGGAAGGTGAACGAGAAAAAGAGTTCTCTATCCCTCCTCACAAGAGTTTCCTTCCTAGGGACTCTGATAGATTCTGTAGAAATGAAAATTTACCTGACGGAGTCCAGGTTATCAAAACTTCTAAATTCCTGCCGTGTTCTTTATTCCATTCCTCGCCCTTCGGTGGCTCAGTGCATGGAAGTAATCGGCTTAATGGTAGCGGCAATGGACATAGTGCCGTTTGCATGCCTACATCTCAGACCGCTGCAACTATGCATGCTCAGTCGGTGGAATGGGGATTACACAGATTTGTCCCCTTTACTGAATCTGGACCAAGAGACCAGGGATTCTCTTCTCTGGTGGCTATCTCGGGTCCATCTGTCCGAAGGTATGACCTTTCGCAGGCCAGATTCGACAATTGTAACGACAGATGCCAGCCTTCTAGGTTGGGGTGCAGTCTGGAACTCCCTGAAGGCTCAGGGATCGTGGACTCAGGAGGAGTCACTCCTTCCAATAAACATTCTGGAACTAAGAGCGATATTCAATGCTCTTCAGGCTTGGCCTCATCTAGCGACAATGAGGTTCATCAGATTTCAGTTGGACAACATCACGACTGTGGCTTACATCAACCATAAAGGGGGAACAAGGAGTTCCCTAGCGATGTTAGAAGTCTCAAAGATAATTCGCTGGGCAGAGATTCACTCTTGCCACCTATCAGCTATCCATATCCCAGGTGTAGAGAACTGGGAGGCGGATTTTCTAAGTCGAAAGACTTTTCATCCGGGGGAGTGGGAACTCCATCCGGAGGTGTTTGCACAATTGGTTCTTTGTTGGGGCGAACCAGAACTGGATCTCATGGCATCTCTAGCAGTGCCTTGGTCCTTCAACCTGGCTTATGTGTTTCCAACGTTTCCTCTGCTCCCTCATCTGATTGCCAAAATCAAGCAGGAGAGAGCATTGGTGATCTTGATAGCGCCTGCGTGGCCACGCAGGACTTGGTATGCAGATCTGGTGGACATGTTATCCTTTCCACCATGGACTCTGCCGCTGAGACAGGACCTTCTACTTCAAGGTCCTTTCAACCATCCAAATCTAATTTCTCTGAGGCTGACTGCCTGGAGATTGAACGCTTGATTTTATCAAAGCGTGGTTTCTCCGAGTCAGTCATTGATACCTTAATTCAGGCACGGAAGCCTGTCACCAGGAAAATCTATCATAAAATATGGCGTAAATATCTTTATTGGTGTGAATCTAAGGGCTACTCATGGAGTAAGGTCAGGATTCCCAGGATATTATCTTTTCTCCAAGAAGGATTGGAGAAAGGATTGTTAGCTAGTTCCTTAAAGGGACACATTTCTGCGCTATCTATTCTTTTGCACAAGCGTCTGGCGGATGTCCCAGACGTTCAGGCATTTTGTCAGGCTTTAGTTAGAATCAAGCCTGTGTTTAAACCTGTTGCTCCACCTTGGAGCTTAAATTTGGTTCTTAAAGTTCTTCAGGGGGTTCCGTTTGAACCTCTTCATTCCATAGATATCAAACTTTTATCTTGGAAAGTTCTTTTTTTGGTAGCTATTTCCTTGGCTCGTAGAGTTTCCGAGTTATCTGCCTTACAATGTGATTCTCTTTATCTGATCTTCCATGCAGATAAGGTAGTTCTGCGTACCAAACCTGGGTTTTTACCTAAGGTGGTATCTAATAAGAATATCAATCAAGAGATTATTGTTCCGTCTTTGTGTCCTAATCCTTCTTCAAAGAAGGAGCGTCTATTACACAATCTGGACGTGGTTCGTACTTTAAAGTTTTACTTACAAGCTACTAAAGATTTTCGTCAAACATCTGCTTTGTTTGTTGTCTACTCTGGACAGAGGAGAGGTCAAAAGGCTTCGGCAACCTCTCTTTCTTTTTTGCTAAGAAGCATAATCCGCTTAGCCTATGAGACTGCTAGCCAGCAGCCTCCAGAAAGGATTACAGCTCATTCTACTAGAGCTGTGGCTTCCACATGGGCCTTTAAAAATGAGGCTTCTGTTGAACAGATTTGCAAAACGGCAAGTTGGTCTTCGCTTCATAATTTTTCAAAATTCAACAAATTTGATACTTTTGCTTCTTCGGAGGCTATTTTTGGGAGAAAGGTTTTACAGGCAGTGGTACCTTCCGTTTAAGTACCTGCCTTGTCCCTCCCTTCATCCGTGTACTTTAGCTTTGGTATTGGTATCCCACAAGTATTGGATGATCCGTGGACTTGATACACCTTACAAGAGAAAACATAATTTATGCTTACCTGATAAATTTATTTCTCTTGTGGTGTATCCAGTCCATGGCTCGCCCTGTCATTTTAAGGCAGGTATTTTTTAATTTTAAACTACATTCACCACTGCACCCTGTGGTTTCTCCTTTCATTGCTTGTTTTCGGTCGAATGACTGGATATGGCAGTGAGGGGAGGAGCTATATAGACAGCTCTGCTGTGGGTGTCCTCTTGCAACTTCCTGTTGGGAATGAGAATACCCCACAAGTAATGGATGATCCATGGACTGGATACACCACAAGAGAAATACATTTATCAGGTAAGCATAAATTATGTTTTTTGTTGCATATATATCTATCTATCTATCTATCTATATATATATATATATATATATATCTTAGCTTTATGGAAAATAGGGAGAGATTTATCAAATAGATCCACATCAACATACTGTATAAGTGGAAAATGAATAAAGATTACCATATGGGTAAACTCAGCAGGGGATTAAGCTGCAAATTAGTTGTGGTACAGACCCTCTAAATTAAATAAAAGCTGAAAAGAAGAGAAAGTCAGGATACATGAGAAAATCCTGATGCAAAGAGAGGGATTAAAGTACCCTTAGAACCCCATTAGCACAATAAATTAAGCGGTGTAGAAACCCCCCCCCAAAGAAGTACCACATCAAGCATTAGTCAGCACATAAAAATATTTAATCAAAAAATACACATAGAAAAAACAGAGATAGAAAATAAAATGCTGCCTCCCTAGTTGTGCTGCACACCACTAAGCTAGACCGCTGCGGTTAACTATCAGGAATAGCAAGCTTGCTGGCACAAGGATATAGGTATAACAAGTGTAAACCCTGAGCTTTCAAGCAAAGGCTTGACTAGCGGCTATAAACAGAAGCATTTGAAGATGAATAACCGCTTATACGACCTGTGTACTGCACGCGTGTATCCTGTATAGTATTCCGTGACTCCAAAGCAGAGAGCGAGCAACTCAGGTGAGAATCTTGCTTGCTTTGGTTGTATCAGCCAAAAGGTTGAGGTAAAGATGTCCTCTTTGTCCTTTGCGATCATACATGGCTGTGTATCTATGAAAATAACTTCTCATTAGATCATAGTGCAGCCCAGACAGAAGGCATGCAGGCACATCTCACAGGTGCAGCAACTAGTGAACCAGTGGCGACTTGGTTACTTCTCTCACTCACAGATTCCTACTATGGCAATTTGAACAGGGATATCTGAAAGTCTCATAGCTAGCCGGGATACTTTTTTCCACTTCGTCTTGCTCAACAAACAAGTGGCTCAATCAGAGTAGCAAGAGAATGGAACCTAGAGGTTCAGAGACAGGTGACTAACTGGAGTAGTTCAGTCAACGTGCGTTTCGCCCCACAATGCTAAGCGAAAGCTGGGGGCCTTGTCAGGACTGGAAAATGGTGTGAATTCAGAACTTATATTTGCTAAAGCAGATAGAAGGATTGTGCACAGTTGAGTCCGGTTATACTTCCCTAACAATAGTTGCTAGCCACCTTAAAAAATCACTAAGGTGTTAACGTAATTAACTGAACGCAAGAGTGTTAGATTCATTGCCACTATTTTAATACAATTTGTTACACTGTGTGCACACTCATTCTCTGTGTATGTCTGAGAACATGTGGTGTTAATATTTTATTTATATTGTAAATCTTTTCCGGGCCATTAGTTCAATAACATTTAATTTCCCCCCTGGTGATTTAACTACAGTGAATTAAACATGCAGCCTATTTTGGCTAATTCCCCGATCGGTACTGTGTATTCTAGAAGAGGTGTACCTCCTAGTTACTAAGATTTATTGAGTGTCAATATCAGTATAGAGATAGGGTGCACAAAAAGGTTCTGTGTGTGTAGCTCTCGACTCACCACTCCCAACGTAATAGCTGCAGGGGGTGGAAAAACCAATCCTCCTGTCGGCTCAAAGGAGAGTGGGTGCAGTAATAGAGAGTCCTGTTATGCGGCCCCAAATTAAGTCTGCCAACTTAAAAAGTAAGTACAAAATAATCCAGTAGAGAGGCGCACCACAGAGACAGTCATTCCAGGGTAAAAGTTATTGTTAGTTTATTGCGACACATCGTTAAAAGCATATAACAGGGTGCACAGGCCCAGCCCTGTTATATGCTTTTAACAATGTGTCGCAATAAACTAACAATAACTTTTACCCTGGATTGACTGTCTCTGTGGTGCTCCTCTCTACTGGATTATTCAGTATAGAGATACGCTGAGTATTGGATCTCAGGGTATTAAGCATTGTGGAGATATATATTGATTATAATTCACATGTAGTATTACCCACACCAGGATATTATTTATTTGAGTATGGGCTATCTTGCTGCAATTGTTTTTAAGTTTGACTAAAACCCATTTTAAATTACATAATAAAGTTTGATTTTTTAAATGTCTCATACTTGTACATGCATTGACCCTCCACAACTGAGGGAAGAGTCCTATAACAGTATCCTGTCCAACTTCTTTGTTGGAATTGTAAATAATATTTCTACATATATCTGATGATATTTTGGTGCAATATATATCTATACATATATATATATATATATATATATATATATATACAGATAAATATATATATATATATATATATATATATATATATATATAAAAATCTATTTATAAATACAAAGAACATATTCTGCTATGTGCAGAACATTGGAATGTGAAATATTTACATTAAATACATAGTTAAAACCTTTAATAAATATAAATATTGATAAAAAAGCTTTTTCATCTACTTAACGTCAAATGACTCCAATTCACTTTATATGTTTGTATACGTATACATATATATTTATGTGTTTATTTGTGTATATATGTCTGTAAATACATATCTGCACATATAAATACATACATACACAAATACAGACACACACACATATATACACATATATATATATATATATATATATATATATATATATATATATATATATATATAAAAACATACATACATATACATATTTAGAGATGTATATGCATGTATCTCAATGTTAAAGCCATTTGCCTTCATTTTTTTTCTAACACCTGACACCTCATATCTTTGAGCCCTTATATTTATTTGTGCAATATTTTTTTTAAAAATCATTTTTATTTGATTGTGTTATTATAAGTGTAAGGTTTCACAAAAGTTAACCAAAACTCTGAGGTAATGCTAACCCAATGCACGTTAAAGTCAATTGTGCTTAAGCGATTGTGTTTACTTTCAACTTGTAATATACAATACTCCATATGAGCGCTATAAACCCCATATCGCTTGTGTGCATCCATTAGTGCACCACTAGTAATTTGGCCCTTAATCGTTTAAAAACTGCACCAATGACTTGGATGCCTCTACAAAATAACAGCTCATCAAAAAAATAATGGAGCATGATGCCATGTATCAAACCGTTTTTGTTTCTAAGGGTATTAGAAAATATACAGCGCCAACATTACAAGATACAAGCTCCCAAAATGAGGTCCCTAAAAACTCAAAAACAATAAATGTGAATGAAAGAAGGGAGTGCCAAAAAGGCTAAAGTATCTATATATAGTATTATAATATCACTGTTACTATAATTAAAATTACATTTATTATATATACATATAATATAGGGTACCCTAAAACAATTAAAATAGTGAAACAATTGAAAACGGTACGCAAATCCCTGATTTTCCTAAAAGGTTATAATTTAAGTGTCCTCAAATATAGCCAAATGAGCTGTGACTATTATAATATGTCCAGGAAATAGTCCAATGCAAATATAAACTTATTGTCCTCTAATTATCCTCCGCGAGTGTCCAGTGCTAACGTGATGACTCCTATTAGAATGATATCCTGTTACTAGGAGTTATCACGTTAGCACTGGACACTCACGGAGGATAATTAGAGGACAATAAGTATATAATAAATGTATTTTTAATGATAGTAACTGTGATATTATAATACTATATATAGATACTTTAGCCTTTTTGGTGCCCCCTCTTTCCATTCATATTTTTGTATCTAAAACATCTGTAGTGCAGTTAAATGATCAATTTTCGTTAATATAAAGGAGAAGAAACTGTACCCAGGCAGTATGTAGTAAATGGTCCAATAAGGCACCTTGTAGGTTAACCTGGTAACTTCAGAAATGTGCAATCATTAACTTTTCTACCTTTTGTGTGACAAATATTGAAAGAATGCAATGTTAGTTCATTTTAGTTTAATACTGACTTACTATTTAGCTGGATGTTCAGTAAAACCAGCCAAGTGGTGTGCCTGAGAAAGTGATATTTGTGCCCAACTTAGTAATACCAGTGAATGCAAATGTGTGCTGGTATTACAAGTTAGGTGCAATTCAAACTCGACCTTGCATTCGCATTGCATGGAAGCTTTGCACTCACAAGAGTCAGACATGGCATGAGATAAATATATATATATATATATATATATATATATATATATATATATATGCAAAACCAGAAGTATAGTTCAGAGGAAATATGATATCTCTTACGGTAACCAGGGGTCGCTTCAGCATCTCTGCCGGAGCCAAAATGCTGCCTGGCACAATGCTGGCAGTCAATGTAAGCAACAAAAACAAAGTTCCCCTTTAGAATGATCCCGGAGATGAGGTAAGTATGCAAAATGAGGGCACAGTACTGCTAAGGATATGAAGTAAAAGACATACCTTAAGTGAGAAAAGTTTAAAACAATAACAGCAGTCGAAAACATGGCAGTGACCTAGGAGCATAGGTGCTATCTTAAACAAACCGCCAGAAGGGTGTAAAACGCGTCAGATTACCTCACCCTCCGATAGCACCTACGCTCCTAGGTCACTGCCATGTTTTCGACTGCAGGAAAAAAGAAGATTCTGCCTGTGATTTCTATGATCTTAGCAGGTTGTAACTAAGATCCAAAACTTTATTGGGGCCTAGTTTTTTTCCACATGGCTGGCTTAAATTTGCCTAGAAACAGTTTCCTGAGGCTTTACACTGTGTTACTATGAGTGGGAGGGGCCTAGTTTAGTGCTTTTTTGTGCATTAACTATTACAGACTGAGACATCCAGGAGTTCCCTGAATGCTACAGGACATCTCTAAAGGGCTCTTAGGCTTCCAAAATCGTTTGTTGGGGAAGGTAGGCCCATAGCAAGGCTGTGGCAGTTTGGTGTGACTGTTAAAAAACGCCTATATCGTTTTTTTGATCTGGTTTTTTAACTAAGGGGTTAATCATCCATTTGCAAGTGGGTGCAATGCTCTGTTAGATTATTATACACACTGTAAAAATTTTGTTTGATTTACTGCCTTTTTTCACTGTTTTTCAAATTCTGACAAAATTTGTTTCTCTTAAAGGCACAGTACCATTTTTTATATTTGCTTGTTAACTTGATTTAAAGTGTTTTCCAAGCTTGCTAGTCTCATTGCTAGTCTGTATAAACATGTCTGACATAGAGGAAACTCCTTGTTCATTATGTTTAAAAGCCATGGTGGAACCCCCTTTTAGAATGTGTACCAAATGTACTGATTTCAATTTAAGCAATAAAGATCATATTCTGTCTTTAAAAAATTTATCACCAGAGGAATCTGACGAGGGGGAAGTTATGCCGACTAACTCTCCCCACGTGTCAGATCCTTTGACTCCCGCTCAAGTGACTCACACTCAAATGGTTCCAAGTACATCCAGGGCGCCCATAGCGTCTACTTTACAAGACATGGCGGCAGTCATGGATAATACACTGTCAGCGGTATTAGCCAGACTACCTCTATTTAGAGGAAAGCGAGATAGCTCTGGAGTTAGACGAAATACAGAGCATACTGACGCTTTAAGAACTATGTCTGATACTGCCTCACAATATGCAGAAGCTGAAGAAGGAGAGCTTCTTTCTGTGGGTGATATTTCTGACTCAGGGAAGATGATGCAACCTGATTCTGATATTTCTACATTTAAATTTAAGCTTGAACACCTCCGCGTGTTACTCAGGGAGGTTTTAGCTGCTCTGAATGACTGTGATACAATTGCAGTGCCAGAGAAATTTTTTAGACTGGATAAATACTATGCAGTGCGGTTTGAGTCTCTGGAAGAAGCTTTACAGGTAGCGACTCCATTGGATGAAATACTTGACAAGCTTAGAGCACTTAAGCTAGCCAATTCATTTGTTTCTGATGCCATTGTTCATTTGACTAAACTAACGGCTAAGAATTCTGGTTTTGCTATCCAGGCGCGCAGAGCGCTATGGCTTAAATCATGGTCAGCTGACTTTACTTCAAAATCGAAGCTGCTTAACATTCCCTTCAAGGGGCAGACCCTATTCGGGCCTGGTTTGGAGGAGATTATTGCTGATATAACTGGAGGAAAAGGTCATGCCCTTCCTCAGGATAGGTCCAAACCAAGGGCCAAACAGTCTAATTTTCGTGCCTTTCGAAACTTCAAGGCAAGTGCGGCATCAACTTCCTTTAATGCAAAACAAGAGGGAACTTTTGCTCAGTCCAAGACGGTCTGGAGACCTAACCAGACCTGGAACAAGGGTAAGCAGGCCAAAAAGCCTGCTGCTGCCTCTAAGACAGCATGAAGGAACGGCCCCCCTATCTGGTAACGGATCTAGTAGGGGGCAGACTTTCGCTCTTCGCCCAGGCATGGGCAAGAGATGTCCAGGATCCCTGGGCATTGGAAATTATATCCCAGGGATATCTTCTGGACTTCAAGGCTTCCCCCCCCAAAAGGGAGATTTCACCTTTTACAATTATCTGCAAACCAGATAAAGAGAGAGGCATTCTTACACTGTGTACAAGACCTCCTAGTTATGGGAGTGATCCATCCAGTCCCAAAGGAGGAACAGGGAAAGGGATTTTACTCAAATCTGTTTGTGGTTCCCAAAAAAGAGGGAACCTTCAGACCAATTTTGGATCTAAAGATCTTAAACAAATTCCTCAGAGTTCCATCATTTAAGATGGAGACTATTTGTACCATCCTACCTATGATCCAGGAGGGTCAATACATGACTACAGTGGATTTAAAGGATGCTTATCTGCACATTCCGATACACAAAGATCATCATCGGTTTTTCAGGTTTGCCTTCCTAGACAGGCACTACCAGTTTGTAGCTCTTCCCTTTGGGTTAGATACAGCCCCAAGAATTTTTACGAAGGTTCTGGGGTCGCTTCTGGCGGTCCTAAGGCCATGGGGCATAGCAGTGGCCCCTTATTTAGATGACATCCTGATTCAGGCGTCAAACTTCCAAATTGCCAAGTCTCATACGGACATAGTGTTGGCATTTCTGAGGTCGCATGGGTGGAAGGTGAACGAGAAAAAGAGTTCTCTATCCCCCCTCACAAGAGTTTCCTTCCTAGGGACTCTGATAGATTCTGTAGAAATGAAAATTTACCTGACGGAGTCCAGGTTATCAAAACTTCTAAATTCCTGCCGTGTTCTTTATTCCATCCCTCGCCCTTCGGTGGCTCAGTGCATGGAAGTAATCGGCTTAATGGTAGCGGCAATGGACATAGTGCCATTTGCATGCCTACATCTCAGACCTCTGCAACTATGCATGCTCAGTCAGTGGAATGGGGATTACACAGATTTGTCCCCTTTACTGAATCTGGACCAAGAGACCAGGGATTCTCTTCTCTGGTGGCTATCTCGGGTCCATCTGTCCGAAGGTATGACCTTTCGCAGGCCAGATTGGACAATTGTAATGACAGATGCCAGCCTTCTAGGTTGGGGTGCAGTCTGGAACTCCCTGAAGGCTCAGGGATCGTGGACTCAGGAGGAGTCACTCCTTCCAATAAACATTCTGGAACTAAGAGCGATATTCAATGCTCTTCAGGCTTGGCCTCATCTAGCGACAATGAGGTTCATCAGATTTCAGTCGGACAACATCACGACTGTGGCTTACATCAACCATAAAGGGGGAACAAGGAGTTCCCTAGCGATGTTAGAAGTCTCAAATATAATTCGCTGGGTAGAGATTCACTCTTGCCACCTATCAGCTATCCATATCCCAGGTGTAGAGAACTGGGAGGCGGATTTTCGAAAGACTTTTCATCCGGGGGAGTGGGAACTCCATCCGGAGGTGTTTGCACAATTGGTTCTTCGTTGGGGCGAACCAGAACTGGATCTCATGGCGTCTCTAGCAGTGCCTTGGTCCTTCAACCTGGCTTATGTGTTTCCAACGTTTCCTCTGCTCCCTCGTCTCAAAATCAAGCAGGAGAGAGCATTGGTGATCTTGATAGCGCCTGCGTGGCCACGCAGGACTTGGTATGCAGATCTGGTGGACATGTTATCCTTTCCACCATGGACTCTGCCGCTGAGACAGGACCTTCTACTTCAAGGTCCTTTCAACCATCCAAATCTAATTTCTCTGAGGCTGACTGCCTGGAGATTGAACGCTTGATTTTATTTTGAAGTTCTTTTTTTGGTAGCTATTTCCTCGGCTCGTAGAGTTTCCGAGTTATCTGCCTTACAATGTGATTGTCCTTATCTGATCTTCCATGCAGATAAGGTAGTTCTGCGTACCAAACCTGGGTTTTTACCTAAGGTGGTATCTAATAAGAATATCAATCAAGAGATTATTGTTCCGTCTTTGTGTCCTAATCCTTCTTCAAAGAAGGAGCGTCTATTACACAATCTGGACGTGGTTCGTGCTTTAAAGTTTTACTTACAAGCTACTAAAGATTTTCGTCAAACATCTGCTTTGTTTGTTGTCTACTCTGGACAGAGGAGAGGTCAAAAGGCTTCGGCAACCTCTCTTTCTTTTTTGCTAAGAAGCATAATCCGCTTAGCCTATGAGACTGCTAGCCAGCAGCCTCCAGAAAGGATTACAGCTCATTCTACTAGAGCTGTGGCTTCCACGTGGGCCTTTAAAAATGAGGCTTCTGTTGAACAGATTTGCAAGACGGCGAGTTGGTCTTCGCTTCATACTTTTTCAAAATTCTACAAATTTGATACTTTTGCTTCTTCAGAGGCTATTTTTGGGAGAAAGGTTTTACAGGCAGTGGTACCTTCCGTTTAAGTACCTGCCTTGTCCCTCCCTTCATCCGTGTACTTTAGCTTTGGTATTGGTATCCCACAAGTATTGGATGATCCGTGGACTTGATACACCTTACAAGAGAAAACATAATTTATGCTTACCTGATAAATTTATTTCTCTTGTGGTGTATCAAGTCCACGGCCCGCCCTGTCATTTTAAGGCAGGTATGTTTTAATTTTAAACTACAGTCACCACTGCACCCTGTGGTTTCTCCTTTCTCTGCTTGTTTTCGGTCGAATGACTGGATATGGCAGTGAGGGGAGGAGCTATATAGACAGCTCTGCTGTGGGTGTCCTCTTGCAACTTCCTGTTGGGAATGAGAATATCCCACAAGTAATGGATGATCCATCTACTGGATACACCACAAGAGAAATAAATTTATCAGGTAAGCATAAATTATGTTTTTTGTTGCATATATATATATATATATATATATATATATATCTTAGCTTTATGGAAAATAGGGAGAGATTTATCAAATAGATCCACATTAACATACTGTATACGTGGAAAATGAATAAAGATTACCATATGGGTAAACTCAGCAGGGGATTAAGCTGCAAATTAGTTGTGGTACAGACCCTCTAAATTAAATAAAAGCTGAAAAGAAGAGAAAGTCAGGATACATGAGAAAATCCTGATGCAAAGAGAGGGATTAAAGTGCCCTTAGAACCCCATTAGCACAATAAATTAAGCGGTGTAGAAACCCCCCCCCAAAGAAGTACCACATCAAGCATTAGTCAGCACATAAAAATATTTAATCAAAAAATACACATAGAAAAAACAGAGATAGAAAATAAAATGCTGCCTCCCTAGTTGTGCTGCACACCACTAAGCTAGACCGCTGCGATTAACTATCAGGAATAGCAAGCTTGCTGGCACAAGGATATAGGTATAACAAGTGTAAACCCTGAGCTTTCAAGCAAAGGCTTGACTAGCGGCTATAAACAGAAGCATTTGAAGATGAATAACCGCTTTTACGACCTGTGTACTGCACGCGTGTATCCTGTATAGTATTCCGTGACTCCAAAGCAGAGAGCGAGCAACTCAGGTGAGAATCTTGCTTGCTTTAGTTGTATCAGCCAAAAGGTTGAGGTAAATATGTCCTCTTTGTCCTTTGCGATCATACACGGCTGTGTATCTATGAAAATAACTTCTCATTAGATCATAGTGCAGCCCAGACAGAAGGCATGCAGGCACATCTCACAGGTGCAGCAACTAGTGAACCAGTGGCGACTTGGTTACTTCTCTCACTCACAGATTCCTACTATGGCAATTTGAACAGGGATATCTGAAAGTCTCATAGCTAGCCGGGATACTTTTTTCCACTTTGTCTTGCTCAACAAACGAGTGGCTCAATCAGAGTAGCAAGACAGGTGACTAACTGGAGTAGTTCAGTCAACGTGCATTTCGCCCCACAATGCTAAGCGAAAGCTGGGGGCCTTGTCAGGACTGGAAAATGGTGTGAATTCAGAACTTATATTTGCTAAAGCAGATAGATGGGCGTGGTTCACTGATTGTGGTAAGCATCTCTTAACATTGGTAAAGATGGTCAAGCCTCTATAACTAAAGCTATATTATACAACTATTTACAGTGCTAAAAGTCACATTACTATGTGTGTCGTGTGTTGACCCATGGGTGTGTGGCACTTAGATGACCATGTGCATAAACCAAGAAATATACATATACATTTATATCTTGAATATCATGTATCTAGCAACAATGTGTTCATTTAGGTTTGTTACAATGTTTCCACACTGTTAAAGTCTCAGACATAAAAAGCATGCCTAGCGAGGGGAATTCAATAGAGATAAATGAACACTTTTAGTGGTTTTTTACACACACTAACATTATAGCCATAGAAGGATACATATTCTATTCTTTCATTGATACCATTAGGTTATACAGTATTTAGGAGGTAATTCTTTTCTGAGGAGACATCTATTTTCATCCCCTCCTCATCCATTCTGGATTCCCCTATTAATACCAGTACACTTAAGGGAAGAAGTAGAACCATTGTGGTACTGCGTGAAGTGCTTAGCCACACTTGTGTCTCTGGAGTAGAGGATATTGTTGCAATGCTATTATATCCTATCCTTAAAAAGTACTTTGTTTTTCCAACATAGAACTGGAGACAAGAACATTGCAATAAATACTACTGAGTTGGAAAAAGCTCTTATTTTTATTTATATTTTCATTTTTATTTTATTGAGGAGCAGGTTCAAATATACATTTATAAAATAACGATACAATAAGATAGGACATAATACTGTACATAAATATCAGCCAGTTATACAACAAGGACTGGCAGTAAAGCCAATCACAAAACTTGTACAGTGTTCAGTAGAGTTAATAGTATATTACTTTAATGTGCTTATTGTTACCTGAATCTAGAACTCTGCACCTCAAAGTCTTTCATATGAACTATGAGAAAAAAAAGTCTTATGCAGCTAAATTAATAAAGAACAAAAGATAACATTCTTAATAAAAACAATTCCAAAGATCCGAGGCTGAAAATGGGGGTGGGGTCAAGGTGTAGTGTAAGGAATAGGGTATATGGGAGGGGAAGTGAGAGAGAAGAAGAAAAAAAAAAAGGGGGGGGGGGAGGGTCACAGAAACAGCAATTAGGAGTCTAAATCAGTCAGGGTATATCTCATTCCATGGGGACCAGGTCTCTTGGTATAAATCCACTCTGTCTAAGATTCTATGGGAGTATAGTTCCATCTGTTTAATATAATGGGCTGTAGTAAGAACTTGAGATATAGGAGGTGGGTCCTTGTATTTCCACATTCTGGTGATCGTTAGCTTTGTAGCCATAAGGAGGTATATTACTAGGGCTTCTCTAGAAGGCTTCAGAGTTGGGATATGTTTGTGAAGTAGTGATATTTCTGGTTTGAATGGGAGGACTATGTCTAGTCTGTGAAGTATTCTAAAAAGCTTCCGCCAGAGTGGTTGGATCTTAGAACAAGACCACCATATATGTAAGGAGGTCCCACTCCCTAACTGCTCACAGCCTCTCCAGCACAAGGGAGATTGAGTTCCATATATCCTATGCAGGGTAGAAGGTGTCAAGTGCCATCGGACATGGATTTTGTACTGTAACTCCCAAAGAGTAGCACGAAAAAGCTCTTATTTGATAATCCCTACTGCTATTCCCAGATAAGTTTTTACTCTTCTTCATGTATGGGCAGTACATGCAGGGACCACAATGGTAATTTCCAATAACCTTCTGGTAGTTTGTTAGCCAGTTGCTTTCAGTTTTTGACATAGTGAATCTGCTTTTAACCAGTTTGTCCCTCAAACTAGGAGATTTCTTGGCGGTCATAAGTGGGTTATCCCCTACTTTGTTTCTCAATTTCTCATCTAGTGTTAGAATATGCAAGTTTTGAGTCAAAATGTCCCTTATCTTTTGCCAATGGCAATTATATGTAGTGACAAATCTAATTTTGTCACTTGTTGGTTTAGTTTGTTTCGAATAGAGAAGTTCATCCATATCTAGTTTCCTTACTTTGCTAAGGGTACGTTAATTTGTTTTTTTAGAGCTACCCCTGTTGATGAAACTTTGGCTCATTTCTTTTGCATGGAATTCAAATTTTGTTCTGGACAAACAATTCTTTCTCAATCTAAGGAACTGACCATACAGAATTCCTCTCTTCAGAGGTTCTGGATGACTGCTAGACACCTCTAAAAGGCTATGTGTAGCTATTTCTTTTCTAAATATTTCAGTTGAGATGGAAATTCCTTCTTTCTTGATTAAAATATCTAGGAAAGGTAGTTCATATGTACTATGGGCATATGTTAACAGAATATTGCGATTATTTTGATTTATGTTTGATACACATTCTTGCAGAGAAGAGGTCCATCCAAGAACATCAGGATGTCATCTGCATATCTAATCCACAGGGAGACATGGGATTCTAGTATTTCACTAAAATGTTCAAAGACATCAAATAATTGCCATGCTCCCAAATGGAGGCATGCATATGTGGGGGCGCACACGGCACCCATTGCCGTCCCTCTTATTTGTCTGTATGTTGTGCTATCAAAGTGAAAGATATTATTTTCTAGAATAAATCCCAATAATTCTAGGATGAAGTTAGCGTGTTTATCACAACCTGGTCCTCGAGTTTCAAGAAAGTGTCTACAAGACTTTATCCCTACATCATGTGGGATGGAGGAGTATAAACTCTCTACATCCAATGAAACCAGAACCTTTTCAGGGTTAACCGTTAGGCCGTCTAGTTTTCGTAGTAGGTCAGGAGTGTCTCTTACGTAGGAAGGGAGGGAAGTCAGAAAGGGGCGAAGAAAGAAATCCACATATGTTCCTATAAGCTCACTAACGCTATCAATCCCTGAGACTATTGGTCTCCCAGGGGGATGGGACATGCTTTTGTGTAATTTGGGAATGATATAGAAGGTTGGCATTACTAGGCAGATAGGATTCAGATATTGAAAATCTTTCAGAGAGATTAGGCCTTCTGATTTGGCTTTAAGGAGGATTGTTTTCAATTTAGACTGAAAAGAGGAGATGGGGTTATGGGGTAGTTTCTCATATTGTTGTTTGTCATTAAATTGTGTTTTGACTTAATTCAGGTAAAATTTCTCTTCAAGGAGCACCAAATTGCCTCCATTGTCTATGGGCTTAATTTTGACATTTTTTTGCTTCACTAGGCTCCCTAAGTGCTAGTCTTTCCTTAGGGTTCAGATTGTTAGCAGGTATTTTTTCAATCTCTTGTTCAACAGCCTTTAGAAATAGAGAAATTGCGGGCACTTGTGCATTTGAGGGCATACATGGCGAACTTAGCTTAAAGTTGATTTTAGGATGCCAGTCCTCACCCTCATGTTCTTCATTTGTATTACCCTAATTTTTATCTAAAATATATTTTAAAACCTCTATGGTCTCTCGATTCAATGCTGCTTCATCTGTTTTATTATGCCTAATGCTAGCTAAAACCAATTTTCTAGCAAAAAGATGCAAGTCTTTAATTCATTTCGAATTTGTCAAGTTTATTAGTGGGACTAAAGGATAGGCCTCTTTTTACTACTTCCACATGAGCTAGATTTAACCTAAATGATGAAAGATTGACAATTTGCAAATTATCTTCCCTGGGTTTGGTATTTAATAATTCTGATATGATCTCCTTCAAGGTCTCCCCCTGTTTCTCAAACCCTCCTGTCTTGGGTACTCCCCCCTCAGTCTCTAATACCGTTGTGGGTATTGCCTCTCTTGTATATCCAAATTTCTCATAACTCCTCTTTCGGCTGCCCCACCTCCTTTTTCTAGAGTTTGTGGACCAGCCAAAGTTTCTCCGTTTTTTGGAGGTCTGTCTGAGTCTGTTTCTAAATCTGTTGCATCTGTCCCCGAATCATAAGATCCCTTATCGAATTTGTAAACATAAACCCTTTTCTTACTACAGTCCTTTTGGTCTCGATGTAATTTTTATATCGGTTTGTAGCCTTGAAACACTTGTTTTAGTTTCTTCATGTAGTTTTGTAAAGTTTTGATCATTTTCAAATGTATTTACTACCTGTAGGGATTTGTCTACATCTTCTTTTATTTCTTCTAGCCTTTTGGTGTTCCTTATTATTAGCATATCTATCATGACAAGAGCACAGGCAGATAGCTTCCCATTCCATTCATCAAGGAACTCATCCCCTCCTTCCTCCTCTCTAGAATTAAATACTGGGTCAAGAAATAGCCTAAGGCCTCTAGGGACAATCTTTTTCTCTACATAGTTAGTCAGGCTTGAATTTTCTGCTCTTTGACCTGTTTAACTATACAGTTCTTATATTTTTTAAACACTGTGAATACATTAGCTTCAGATTCACTTGTTTCTAGATTAGTGTTTGACAAAGACTCCTTGAGTTCCGCCTCCCATACTTTGTCTGAAAGGATAAAAACCATGGTCAAGAAACCTTAAGGGGTATTCTACCATAAAAATGGGGTACAAGTATAGAAAATATAAATCTCTATCCCAAAAGAATGGAGATGATGGAAATCCTCCCGGGTCTTCTAGTATCAAAATATTGGCTTAATGGAAAATAGGGAGAGATTTATCAAAATCGACATATATGTGGAAAAGTGTAAAAATTTCTCTGGGAACAGCAGTAGAGATGATCAAATAAGAACTTTTGACAACTGCAACTTGGTAGGAGTGGTGTATTTGTTGCAATGTTTGTGTCCCCAATTCTATGTTGGAAAGACAAAGAGACTTTTTAAGGATAGGATACAAGAGCATCGAGACGATATCCTCTACTCCAGAGACACAAGTGTGGCTAGGCACTTCACGCAGTACCACAATGGTTCTACTTCTTCCCTTAAGTTTACTGGTATTGATAGAGAAATCCAGAAAGGGAGAGGAGGGGATGAAAATAGATGTCTCCTCAGAAAAGAAGCTCGTTGGACTTAAATCCTAAATACTATATCACCTAATGGCCTCAATGAAGGAATAGAATATGCATCCTTCCTGGGCTAAAATGTTAGTGTGTGTAAAAAAAACACTTACATATGACAGATAAGAGCAATGACAGATACATTTTTTTTCATCACTACCCCTTAAAAGTATCCATATATCTCTATTGACTTCCCCTCGCTAGGCATGCTATTTATGTTTGAGACTTTATCAGTGTGGGAACATTGTAACAATGAACACATTGTTGCTAGATACATGATATGCAATATATAAATGTATATGTATATTTCTTGGTTTATGCATATGGTCATCTAAGTGCCACGCATCCATGGGTCAACACACGACACACATAGTAATGTGACTTTTAGCACTGTAAATAGTTGTATAATATAGCTTTAGTTATAGAGGCTTGGCCATCTGAACTAATGTTAAGAGATGCTTACGGCAATCAGTGAATCATGTCTATCTACCTGCTTTAGCAAATATAAGTGCTGAATTCACACCATTTTCCAATCCTGACAAGGCCCCGGCTTTCGCTCCGCATTGTGGGGCAAAATGCACGTAGACTGTACTGCTCCAGTTGGTGACCTGTCTCTGAACTTCTTGGTTCCATTCTCTTGCTACTCTGATCGGGCCACTCGTTTGTTGAGCAAGATGAAGTGGAGAAAAGTATCCCGGCTAGCTATGAGACTTTCGGATATCCCTGTTCAAATCGTCATAGTGGGAATCTAGGAGTGAGAGAAGTAACCAAGTCACCACTGGTTCACTAGTTGTTGCACCTGTGAGATTTGCCTGCACGCCTTCTGTCTGGGCTGCACTATGATCTAATGAGAAGTTCTTTTCATAGATACACAGACGTGTATGATTGCAAAGGAAAAAGAGGAAGTCTTTACCTTGACCTTTTGGTTGATACAACTGAAGCAAGCAAGATTCTCACCTGAGTTGCTCGGTCTCTGCTTTGGAGTCACGGAATAGTATACAGGATACATGCGTGCAGTACACAGGTCGTATAACCAGTTGTTCATCGTCAAATGCTTCTAACTGTTTATAGCCACTAATCAAGCCGTCACTTGAAGGCTCAGGGTCTACACCTGTTATACCTATATCCTGTGACTTTGTGCTAGCAAGTTTGCTATTCCTGATATTTAACCACAGCGGTCTAGCTTAGTCGTGTGCAGCACACCTAGGGAGGCAGCATTTTATTTATTTTCTATGTGTGTTTTTTCTATGTGTTTTCGTTTAAATATTTTTATGTGCTGACTTATGCTTGATGTGGTACTTCTTTGGGGGTTATTCTGCCCTACTTAATTTATTGTGGTAATAGGCATCTAAGAGTGCTTTAATCCCTCTCTTTGCATCAGGATTTTCTCATGAATCCTGACTTTCTCTTCTTTTTCAGTTTATATATATATATATACCAGAATATGAAGCGCACTGTGTCCTGAAATGCTCCAAACATAAGATAAAATCCAATGCTTTATTCGATCGATTTAAAAGCACAAACAATATACAGCATCCATAAAATCAAATTACAGTGTGTGTGAACAGATACACCTGCAAACGCGTTTCATGCATGCGCACTTGATCACTGCATGTTAGTCTACCTGAACACACCTCTATTTATTCAAAATTCTCTTAAAGCGATACATCTCATTATATTAGAAATGCCAAAAAGCGGACAGAAAGCTAGGAAACATATTGTAATTCTATCTAGTAATTAGTCTGTCGGTTACATTATTGGTAAATATATTTTACAATTCCATTAACAAAGAATAACTATTTGTTGATAGATATCAAGATTATCTGTATTATATTTAACACAGTTTTAAATACATGCTAGCTCATCAAAAGAGGGGGGGGGGGGAGAAAAAAGTGCTAACTCTTTAAAGTATCTGATAAATATTTCATTTGTTACAATGTAATAAAGAGATTAGTTTCTTCATAGAAAATCATGTGTTAACACCTTTGATATTAGTCCCTTAAAAATGTCTAAAATAATAAAGTGAAAATCAATGTAATTATGTACTGACACATTTATATTGTGAAGCCAACAACATATCCATGGTTGTAAAATATGGAAGAGAGAATAAAAAGATCATGTAAATAAATCTAAATCTCTTCTCATATTCAGTCCCTGAGTAATGCTAGTTTCTTTCATGTAATTAGCAAGAGTCCATGAGCTAGTGACGTATGGGATATACATTCCTACCAGGAGGGGCAAAGTTTCCCAAACCTCAAAATGCCTATAAATACACCCCTCACCACACCCACAATTCAGTTTTACAAACTTTGCCTCCGATGGAGGTGGTGAAGTAAGTTTATGCTAGATTCTACGTTGATATGCGCTCCGCAGCAAATTGGAGCCCGGTTTTCCTCTCAGCGTGCAGTGAATGTCAGAGGGATGTGAGGAGAGTATTGCCTATTTGAATGCAGTGATCTCCTTCTACGGGGTCTATTTCATAGGTTCTCTGTTATCGGTCGTAGAGATTCATCTCTTACCTCCCTTTTCAGATCGACGATATACTCTTATATATACCATTACCTCTGCTGATTCTCGTTTCAGTACTGGTTTGGCTATCTGCTATATGTAGATGAGTGTCCTGGGGTAAGTAAGTCTTATTTTCTGTGACACTCCTAGCTATGGTTGGGCACTTTGTTTATAAAGTTCTAAATATATGTATTCAAACATTTATTTGCCTTGACTCAGAATGTTCAACTTTCCTTATTTTCAGACAGTCAGTTTCATATTTGGGATAATGCATTTTAATTTAACATTTTTCTTACCTTAAAATTTGTCTTTTTCCCTGTGGGCTGTTAGGCTCGCGGGGGCTGAAAATGCTTCATTTTATTGCGTCATTCTTGGCGCGGACTTTTTTGGCGCAAAAATTCTATTTCCGTTTCCGGCGTCATACGTGTCGCCGGAAGTTGCGTCATTTTTTGACGTTATTTTGCGCCAAAAATGTCGGCGTTCCGGATGTGGCGTCATTTTTGGCGCCAGAAAGCATTTAGGCGCCAAATAATGTGGGCGTCTTATTTGGCGCGAAAAAATATGGGCGTCGCTTTTGTCTCCACATTATTTAAGTCTCATTTTTTATTGCTTCTGGTTGCTAGAAGCTTGTTCTTTGGCATTTTTTCCCATTCCTGAAACTGTCATTTAAGGAATTTGATCAATTTTGCTTTATATATATGTTGTTTTTTCTCTTACATATTGCAAGATGTCTCACGTTGCATCTGAGTCAGAAGATACTACAGGAAAATCGCTGTCAAGTGCTGAATCTACCAAAGCTAAGTGTATCTGCTGTAAACTTTTGGTAGCTATTCCTCCAGCTGTTGTTTGTATTGATTGTCATGACAAACTTGTTAAAGCAGATAATATTTCCTTTAGTAAAGTACCATTGCCTGTTGCAGTTCCTTCAACATCTAAGGTGCAGAATGTTCCTGATAATATAAGAGATTTTGTTTCTGAATCCATAAAGAAGGCTATGTCTGTTATTTCTCCTTCTAGTAAACGTAAAAAATCTTTTAAAACTTCTCTCCCTACAGATGAATTTTTAAATGAACATCATCATTCTGATTCTGATGATTCCTCTGGTTCAGAGGATTCTGTCTCAGAGGTTGATGCTGATAAATCTTCATATTTATTTAAAATGGAATTTATTCGTTCTTTACTTAAAGAAGTACTAATTGCTTTAGAAATAGAGGATTCTGGTCCTCTTGATACTAATTCTAAACGTTTAGATAAGGTATTTAAAGCTCCTGTGGTTATTCCAGAAGTTTTTCCTGTTCCTAATGCTATTTCTGCAGTAATTTCCAAAGAATGGGATAATTTGGGTAATTCATTTACTCCTTCTAAACGTTTTAAGCAATTATATCCTGTGCCGTCTGACAGATTAGAATTTTGGGACAAGATCCCTAAAGTTGATGGGGCTATTTCTACCCTTGCTAAACGTACTACTATTCCTACGTCAGATGGTACTTCGTTTAAGGATCCTCTAGATAGGAAAATTGAATCCTTTCTAAGAAAAGCTTATCTGTGTTCAGGTAATCTTCTTAGACCTGCTATATCTTTGGCTGATGTTGCTGCAGCTTCAACTTTTTGGTTGGAAACTTTAGCGCAACAAGTAACACATCGTGATTCTCATGATATTATTATCAGAGTTGATGTCAGGTTTATGTCTCTAGCTATTTTAGCTAGAAGAGCTTTATGGCTTAAAACTTGGAATGCTGATATGGCTTCTAAATCAACTTTACTTTCCATTTCTTTCCAGGGTAACAAATTATTTGGTTCTCAGTTGGATTCCATTATTTCAACTGTTACTGGTGGGAAAGGAACTTTTTTACCACAGGATAAAAAATCTAAAGGTAAAAACAGGGCTAATAATCGTTTTCGTTCCTTTTGTTTCAACAAAGAACAAAAGCCTGATCCTTCATCCTCAGGAGCAGTTTCAGTTTGGAGACCATCTCCAGTCTGGAATAAATCCAAGCCAGCTAGAAAGGCAAATCCTGCTTCTAAGTCCACATGAAGGTGCGGCCCTCATTCCAGCTCAGCTGGTAGGGGGCAGGTTACGTTTTTTCAAGGAAATTTGGATCAATTCTGTTCACAATCTTTGGATTCAGAGCATTGTTTCAGAAGGGTACAGAATTGGTTTCAAGTTGAGACCTCCTGCAAAGAGATTTTTTCTTTCCCGTGTCCCAGTAAATCCAGTAAAAGCTCAAGCATTTCTGAAATGTGTTTCAGATCTAGAGTTGACTGGAGTAATTATGTCAGTTCCAGTTCCGGAACAGGGGATGGGGTTTTATTCAAATCTCTTCATTGTACCAAAGAAGGAGAATTCTTTCAGACTAGTTCTGGATCTAAAAATATTGAATCGTTATGTAAGGATACCAACGTTCAAGATGGTAACTGTAAGGACTATCTTACCTTTTGTTCAGCAAGGGAATTATATGTCCACAATAGATTTACAGGATGCATATCTGCATATTCCGATTCATCCAGATCATTATCAGTTCCTGAGATTCTCGTTTCTGGACAAGCATTACCAGTTTGTGGCTCTGCCGTTTGGCCTAGCTACAGCTCCAAGAATTTTTACAAAGGTTCTCGGTGCCCTGCTGTCTGTAATCAGAGAACAGGGTATTGTGGTATTTCCTTATTTGGACGATATCTTGGTACTTGCTCAGTCTTTACATTTAGCAGAATCTCATACGAATCGACTTGTGTTGTTTCTTCAAGATCATGGTTGGAGGATCAATTTACCAAAAAGTTCTTTGATTCCTCAGACAAGGGTAACCTTTCTGGGTTTCCAGATGGATTCAGTGTCCATGACTCTGTCTTTAACAGACAAGACACGTCTAAAGTTGATTGCAGCTTGTCGAAACCTTCAGTCACAATCATTCCCTTCGGTAGCCTTATGCATGGAAATTCTAGGTCTTATGACTTCTGCATCGGACGCGATCCCCTTTGCTCGTTTTCACATGCGACCTCTTCAGCTCTGTATGCTGAAGCAATGGTGCAAGGATTACACGAAGATATCTCAATTAATATCTTTAAAACCGATTGTTCGACACTCTCTAACATGGTGGACAGATCACCATCGTTTAATTCAGGGGGCTTCTTTTGTGCTTCCGACCTGGACTGTAATTTCAACAGATGCAAGTCTCACAGGTTGGGGAGCTGTGTGGGGATCTCTGACGGCACAAGGAGTTTGGGAATCTCAGGAGGTGAGATTACCGATCAATATTTTGGAACTCCGTGCAATTTTCAGAGCTCTTCAGTTTTGGCCTCTTCTGAAGAGAGAATCGTTCATTTGTTTTCAGACAGACAATGTCACAACTGTGGCATACATCAATCATCAAGGAGGGACTCACAGTCCTCTGGCTATGAAAGAAGTATCTCGAATTTTGGTTTGGGCGGAATCCAGCTCCTGTCTAATCTCTGCGGTTCATATCCCAGGTGTAGACAATTGGGAAGCGGATTATCTCAGTCGCCAAACGTTGCATCCGGACGAATGGTCTCTTCACCCAGAGGTATTTCTTCAGATTGTTCAAATGTGGGAACTTCCAGAAATAGATCTGATGGCGTCCCATCTAAACAAGAAACTTCCCAGGTATCTGTCTAGATCCCGGGATCCTCAGGCGGAGGCAGTGGATGCATTATCACTTCCTTGGAAGTATCATCCTGCCTATATCTTTCCGCCTCTAGTTCTTCTTCCAAGAGTAATCTCCAAGATTCTGAAGGAATGCTCGTTTGTTCTGCTGGTAGCTCCGGCATGGCCTCACAGGTTTTGGTATGCGGATCTTGTCCGGATGGCCTCTTGCCAACCGTGGACTCTTCCGTTAAGACCAGACCTTCTGTCACAAGGTCCTTTTTTCCATCAGGATCTGAAATCCTTAAATTTAAAGGTATGGAGATTGAACGCTTGATTCTTGGTCAAAGAGGTTTCTCTGACTCTGTGATTAATACTATGTTACAGGCTCGTAAATCTGTATCTCGAGAGATATATTATAGAGTCTGGAAGACTTATATTTCTTGGTGTCTTTCTCATCATTTTTCCTGGCATTCTTTTAGAATACCGAGAATTTTACAGTTTCTTCAGGATGGTTTAGATAAGGGTTTGTCCGCAAGTTCTTTGAAAGGACAAATCTCTGCTCTTTCTGTTCTTTTTCACAGAAAGATTGCTATTCTTCCTGATATTCATTGTTTTGTACAAGCTTTGGTTCGTATAAAACCTGTCATTAAGTCAATTTCTCCTCCTTGGAGTTTGAATTTGGTTCTGGGAGCTCTTCAAGCTCCTCCGTTTGAACCTATGCATTCATTGGACATTAAATTACTTTCTTGGAAAGTTTTGTTCCTTTTGGCCATCTCTTCTGCCAGAAGAGTTTCTGAATTATCTGCTCTTTCTTGTGAGTCTCCTTTTCTGATTTTTCATCAGGATAAGGCGGTGTTGCGAACTTCTTTTGAATTTCTACCTAAAGTTGTGAATTCCAACAACATTAGTAGAGAAATTGTGGTTCCTTCATTATGTCCTAATCCTAAGAATTCTAAGGAGAAATCGTTGCATTCTTTGGATGTTGTCAGAGCTTTGAAATATTATGTTGAAGCTACGAAATCTTTTCGTAAGACTTCTAGTCTATTTGTTATCTTTTCCGGTTCTAGAAAAGGCCAGAAAGCTTCTGCCATTTCTTTGGCATCTTGGTTGAAATCTTTAATTCATCTTGCCTATGTTGAGTCGGGTAAAACTCCGCCTCAGAGAATTACAGCTCATTCTACTAGGTCAGTTTCTACTTCCTGGGCGTTTGGGAATGAGGCTTCGGTTGACCAGATCTGCGGAGCAGCGACTTGGTCCTCTTTGCATACTTTTGCTAAGTTCTACCATTTTGATGTATTTTCTTCTTCTGAAGCAGTTTTTGGTAGAAAAGTACTTCAGGCAGCGGTTTCAGTTTGAATCTTCTGCTTATGTTTTTCGTTAAACTTTATTTTGGGTGTGGATTATTTTCAGCAGGAATTGGCTGTCTTTATTTTATCCCTCCCTCTCTAGTGACTCTTGTGTGGAAAGATCCACATCTTGGGTAGTCATTATCCCATACGTCACTAGCTCATGGACTCTTGCTAATTACATGAAAGAAAACATAATTTATGTAAGAACTTACCTGATAAATTCATTTCTTTCATATTAGCAAGAGTCCATGAGGCCCGCCCTTTTTTTGTGGTGGTTATGATTTTGTATAAAGCACAATTATTCCAATTCCTTATTTTATATGCTTTCGCACTTTTTTATCACCCCACTTCTTGGATATTCGTTAAACTGAATTGTGGGTGTGGTGAGGGGTGTATTTATAGGCATTTTGAGGTTTGGGAAACTTTGCCCCTCCTGGTAGGAATGTATATCCCATACGTCACTAGCTCATGGACTCTTGCTAATATGAAAGAAATGAATTTATCAGGTAAATTCTTACATAAATTATGTTTTTTAGTGTAAACATCCAATAGATCTCTCGCTTGTTGAGTTTATTCTCTCTACCACCTCCATCGCTTCCATACCGGCACATGATATATGCCCTGTATGGTCAGTTTCGTGACATCAGCATTATGTAGTTCTTTGAAGGGCCTTGCTACAGGTGTACCTGATTCGTCATCCTCTATAGATCTTAAGTGTTGGAGAAACCTATCTTTTAGAGGTCGCTCAGTTTTCCCTGTATATTGTTTTAAGCAGATCTGACATGTAAGTAAATAGACAACATGTGTAGTAGAGCAATTTATAAAGAAATGAATGTCATGTTCGTGTCCTGTACTGCTAGAGTTAAATTTACTAGCTTCTGTAACATGAAAACATGTTTTGCAGACAGGACGTCTACATTTGAAAAAACCTTTCTTCTTTTTAAGCCAACTACTGTTGGATTTTGACGGCAAGTCAGAAGGAGGTGGCAACAAACAATACTACCCCAGAAGAAATCAGAAAATGAACTTTCAGAAAATATATGTGATGAGGTCACAGGGACAGAAAAAACAGAAATATATATTTTAACAAAATGTAATTAATCTATCTAAGGGTCTGAATTGTGTGCTCGGCGGTTTCTGGCAGCTTGCTCCCCTGTAGCTTGTGTTTGTTGGTTTGCCCCGCCAACCCCCCGGATCTCACTGACGCTTCCGCGTCTGCAGCGGCCTAAGCTTTGGAAAAGTCTGAATTGTGTGCCTTTAAATCAATTTAATCTTTTTGAGACAGTATTAGATGTCAATCAATTTGTGCGCAAGATTACTTTGCACAAACATTTTTTTGGTATCATTTATATGGAGATACAAAATGAAGGAACCACTCAGGGAAGCACACAACCAGAGGGATGTGAACAACTAACTTTTTCTGATTGGTGTACAGTTGTAGATTTGCAACAAATGTCTAGAGATAATGTGTCAGATAGTAACAATGAGGGTGATAAAAGTGTATTCAAAAGCAAAAACTTAAAGACAAGGAAGAAAAGTCATTTTTACCCAATTCACATAAGATCAAAAGCCCTTGACATATTTCAGAAAACAGTGGAGGACAAGTTGAGAACTCTGAATGATAAGAGTAAAAAGTAATATGCATTTTCAAATCGAACACCTAAAGAAAAATCAGCACTAAAAAATTTAGGTAAAGATAAAAATATAATGATAAGGCCTTCTGATAAAGGAGGAAATGTTGTGGTCTTAAACACCACTGATTACATAGCAGAAGCAGAAAGACAACTAAAGGATACTGAGGTATATACTAAATTACAAGACAATCCAACAAAAACATATAGAAAGGAATTGTTACATATAGTACAAATGGCAAGATATAACAATATCATCAATACATCTACATATGATAGTCTTATACCCCAGTTACCAGTGACACTGTTTTTTCACTATTTTCCAAAAATCCACAAAGACCCACTTTGTCCCCCTGGCCATCCCATAATTGCAGGAATAGATTCCCTCAATGAATCACTGTCAGAGATAGTGGATACTTACTTGCAGCTCTTAGTCAGGGACTTCCCAAGTTATATACAGGACACAACTGATTTACTCACTAAGCTAACAAATCTTGAATGGAAATCTACCTATAGATTTTTGGCAGTAGATGTATCGCCATTATATACTTCCATTTTACACGATAAGGGCATAATAGCTATGGAGAACATGTTTGTTATATTTGTCAATTTTGAACCTATTACCAAGCAATTTTTACTTAATGCAATAGAATATTTACTGACGCACAACTTTTTCATGTTTCAGAGGGATTTCTATCTGCAAAGACGTGGGACAATCCTCGTATGCAAATCTCTTCATGGGATGGTGGAAGCTGTCCCACGTCTATGCAGATAGGAATCCATTCAAAGACAGAATCATACAATATTATCGCTATATTGATGACCTGCTTTTCATCTTTGATGGAGACAACAATATGGCTTATGACTTTTGTAATTACCTGAATTAAAATAGATGGGGGATCTCATTCATAGCAGCGCAGAATCCATAAATTTTTTGCATATACAAATAATAGGTGACGTTGTTAGTGGTCAACTTGATACCACGCTCTATAGGAAACCCACAGCGGGAGATACAATTTTACAATTTGATTCTTGCCATCCTACACATGTAGTCAGAGGAATCCCCAAAGGGGCATATATCAGAGCAAGAAGAAATTGTACTAAGGAAGAGGATAATAAAAAACAAGCACAAATTATTACCAATAGACTGAAAGGCAGAGGATATCAAGAAGCAATGCTTGAGAAAGTAAGAAAGTATGTAGAACACATTCCTAGGAGAGATTTACTCAGGTATAAACAAAGCGCAGCAAGAGATAAAAATGAACATTCTAAACCAAAATTTATTACCACTTATAGTGACAAATATCACAAAATATTCAACATTATTAAGAAATCACTTCCTATATTGCACACAGATCCAATTATCAAAGAAATTGTAGAAAAGGGTTATGATTTTGTCACTAGAAGAGGTAAAACATTGGCAAACTTTCTTTCTAATGACATTATGAGTCCATGGATTATCATCAATTACTGTTGGGAATATCACTCCTGGCCAGCAGGAGTAGGCAAAGAGCACCACAGCAAAAATGTTAAGTATCACTTCCCTTCCCACAAACCCCAGTCATTCTCTTTGCCTACAGTGCAAGGAGGAGGTGAAGTTTTAGGTGTCTGATAAGAAGTCTTCTTCAATCAAGATTTTATTATTTTAAAGCAGAGTAGGTTAACTCTGATCTTTCCTGGGGTCTAGCCTTAGTCCACGTTAGTCTCTTCAGTAGGGCAGTGGTGGCTGTTGAGCAATAGGGAACTTGTGAGGTACAATCCTCTCTGCGTTTTCTCAAGGTCAGAAAGCCTGAGTAGGTTTACTCAGATTCTTTCCTTTTCCACAGGTCCATGTGAGATACGACATCCTCTCAAACAAGTGAGCTGTCCTGCTGCTGACATTAAAAATTAATTTAAAGGCACAGTACCTTCAATTTAAGTTACATTAAAAATTGTCTATTTTTTTCTCTTTTGATATTACTTTTGCAAAGATGGAAGAGGCTTTACAAGTTGTTTCATGCAAGTTGTTCTTTGATTCCCAAGTGTAACTACCAGTACCATTTTGTTCCTCATGCATTGAGAAAACTTTGAGTTACAGAGAAAACATTTTTGACCATTAGCCACTATTAGCTAAGGTAGATGCTGTTCAGGTGTCTCCTGTATCAGATATTCTGCAGCTTTCCCCTCAAGCATCCCAATCTTTTCAGTCTCCACATGCAGTGCCCTGAGTTTCCGCTTACAATCCGGTAGGATTTTCTTTGCAGGATATTGCTACCCAGGTATCCTTTGTGGTATCTGAAGCATTGTCCACTTTTCCCATGCTGCAGGAAAAGCATAAAAGGAAACTTAAGAAATCAGTTTGTAAGGTTTCTGATCAAGTTGTAGCTATCCAAGATGCTCCTTCCCAAAAGTCAGAGGAAGAGGACACTTCGGTAGTGTCTGAGGGTGAAATCTCAGACTCAGACAGTATAATTCCTTCTTCTGATGCCGAAGTTGTATCCTTCAGATTTAAGCTAGAACACCTTTGCATGTTACTTAAGGAGGTTTTGGCTACCTTGGACAACTCCGATACGACTGTCGTAGTCAACCCTAAGAAATCTAGAAAGCTGAAAAAATACTTTGATGTTCCCTCCGCTGTGGAGGTTTTCCCTGTATCAGACCATGCTACAGAGATTATTGCATGAGAATGGGAGAGACCTGGTATTCCCTTTTCTCCATCTCAAATTTTTAAGAAAATGTTTCCATAAGCGGACTCTATTAAGGAGTCTTGGCAAACGGTTCCTAAGGTGGAAGGGGCGATTTCCACTTTGGCTAAGAGGACTACTATTCCCATAGATGATAGTTGTTCTTTTAAGGATCCAATGGATAAGAAGCTGGAGGCATTGTTAAAGAAAATGTATGTTCACCAGGGTCTCCAATGGCAGTCTGCGGTGTGTATTGCCACTGTCACCAGTGCTGTAGCTTACTGGTTTGATACGTTGTCTGATTCTATTCAGACAGATACTCCTCTTGAGGAGATCCAGGACAGGATTAAGGCCCTTAAGTTAGCCAATTCCTTTATTACGGATCCTTCCTTAAAAGTCATTAAACTGGGGGCAAAAATATCTGGTTTTGAGGTACTAGCTAACAGAGCCTTATGGTTGAAGTCCTGGTCTGCAGATGTTTCATCTAAGTCCAAACTTCTGGCGATCCCCTACAAGGGTAAGACCTTGTTTGGGCCTGGTTTGGCTGAAATTATCTCAGATATTACAGGAGGGAAGGGATCTTTTCTTCCTCAAGATAAAAAGAATAATCAGAAAAGATGTCAGAGCAATTTTCGTTCCTTTCATAACTTTAGAGGTAAACCCTCCTCTCCCTCCTCCAAGCAAGATCAAGCCAAGTCTTCCTGGAAGCCTAACCAGTCTTGGAACAAGGGGAAACAGTCTAAGAAACCTGCAGCTGACTCCAAGTCAGCATGAAAGGTCAGCCCCCGATCCGGGAGAGGATCTAGTAGGGAGCAGACTTTCTCTTTTATCTCAAGCAAGGATAAGAGATGTTCTGAATCCCTGGGAGGTGGACATCGTCACCCAGGGGTACAGGATATAATTCAAGACCTTTCCTCCCAGAGACAGGTTTCTCCTCTCTAGATTATCTGTAGACCAGATAAAAAGAGAGTAGTGATGTCGCGAATTGTTCGCCGGCAAATAGTTCCCGGTGAACATAGCATGTTCACGTTCGCTGCGGCGGGCGAACATATGCAATGTTCGATCCGCCCCCTATTCGTCATCATTGAGTAGTACTTTGACCCTGTACCTCACAGTCAGCAGGCACATTCCAGCCAATCAGCAGCAGACCCTCCCTCCCAGACCCTCCTACCTCCTGGACAGCATCCATTTTAGATTCATTTGGAAGCTGCATTGTTAGTGAGAGGAGGGACAGTGTAGCTGCTGCTGATTTAGTAGGGAAATCTATAGCTAGGCTAGTGTATTCAGTGTCCACTACAGTCCTGAAGGACTCATCTGATCTCTGCTGTAAGGACAGCACCCCAAAAAGCCCTTTTTAGGGCTGCTTTTTATTTTTTCCTGTGTAATCTAATTGCAGTTGCCTGCCTGCCAGCGTGTGTGTCAGGCTCACAGCGTATACTGTGCCCACTTGCCCAGTGCCACCACTCATATCTGGTGTAACAGTAGTGTAGATTTAAAAAAACAACACTTTTTTGACTGTGTTAAATAATAGCAGTCTGTTTCCTTCACACGTGTGCGTTTAAGTGCCTGCCTGCCAGGGCACAGTGTCACCCCAGTGCAACTCATATCTGGTGTAACAGTAGTGTAGATTTAAAAAAAAAAAAAAACTTTTTTGACTGTGTTAAATAATAGCAGTCAGTTTCCTTCACACGTGTGCGTTTAAGTGCCTGCCTGCCTGCCAGGGCACAGTGTCACCCCAGTGCAACTAATATCTGGTGTAACAGTAGTGTAGATTTAAAAAAAACAACACTTTTTTGACTGTGTTAAATAATAGCAGTCAGTTTCCTTCACACGTGTGCGTTTAAGTGCCTGCCTGCCAGGGCACAGTGTCACCCCAGTGCAACTCATATCTGGTGTAACAGTAGTGTAGATTTAAAAAAAAACAACATTTTTTGACTGTGTTAAATAATAGCAGTCAGTTTCCTTCACACATGTGCGTTTCAGTGCCTGCCTGCCAGGGCACAGTGTCACCCCAGTGCAACTCATATCTGGTGTAACAGTAGTGTAGATTTAAAAGAAACAACACTTTTTTGACTGTGTTAAATAATAGCAGTCAGTTTCCTTCACACGTGTGCGTTTAAGTGCCTGCCTGCCAGGGCACAGTGTCACCCCAGTGCAACTCATATCTGGTGTAACAGTAGTGTAGATTTAAAAAAAAACAACATTTTTTGACTGTGTTAAATAATAGCAGTCAGTTTCCTTCACACATGTGCGTTTCAGTGCCTGCCTGCCAGGGCACAGTGTCACCCCAGTGCAACTCATATCTGGTGTAACAGTAGTGTAGATTTAAAAGAAACAACACTTTTTTGACTGTGTTAAATAATAGCAGTCAGTTTCCTTCACACGTGTGCGTTTAAGTGCCTGCCTGCCAGGGCACAGTGTCACCCCAGTGCAACTCATATCTGGTGTAACAGTAGTGTAGATTTAAAAAAAAAAAAAAAACTTTTTTGACTGTGTTAAATAATAGCAGTCAGTTTCCTTCACACGTGTGCATTTCAGTGCCTGCCTGCCAGGGCACAGTGTCACCCCAGTGCAACTCATATCTGGTGTAACAGTAGTGTACATACCTGATGTTTTAAAGCACGTTATTCCAAACAATTTAGGAATGTTAGGTGATTTATGCCCTTTATGGATTAAAACCAGACTCTGCATCAACTATGTAATTTTCCATGGGAGTTTTGCCATGGATCACCCTCCGGCATGCCACAGTCCAGGTGTTAGCACCCTTGAAACAACTTTTCCATCACTATTGTGGCCAGAAAGAGTCCCTGTGGGTTTTAAAATTCACCTGCCTATTGAAGTCTATGGTGGTTCGCCCGGTTCGCCCGTTCGCGAACAGTTGCGGAAGTTTGCGTCCGCTGTTCGCGAATGCAAAATTTTAGGTTCGCGACATCACTAAAAGAGAGGCATTCTTACATTGTGTCAAGGACCTTGCCGCTCTGAGAGTAATAGTTCCAGTTCCTCCACAGGAACAGGGTCTAGGATTTTACTAGAATCTGTTCGTAGTTCCCAAAAAGGAGGGAACTTTCAGGCCAATCTTAGACCTTAAGTGTCTAAACCAGTTCCTCAGAGTACCATCCTTCAAAATGGAGACTATTCATTCCATTCTTCCCTTGGTCCAAGAGGGTCAGTTCATGACAACCATAGACCTAAAAGATGCATACCTTCATGTTCCCATTCACAAGGATCATCCCATGTTTCTGAGATTCGCCTTTTTGGACAATAACTTTCAGTTTGTGGCTCTTCCATTCAGCCTTGCCACAGCCCCCAGAATTTTCTCAAAGGCTCTGGGGGCTCTTTTGGCAGTGATTCGGTCAGGGGGCATTGCAGTGGCACAATATCTGGATGACATTCTGGTTCAGGCACTGTCTTTTCAACAAACAAACTCTCATACGGAGATCTTGTTGTCTTTTCTTTGCTCCCACAGATGGAAGGTGAATCTGGGAAAAAGTTCTCTGATTCCAGCTACAAGGGTAGTGTTCCTGGGGACCATAATAGACTCCCTATCAATGAAGATATTTCTGACAGAGATCAGAAAAACAAAGATTTTTGACTCCTGTCTTGCCCTTCAGTCCTCTCCTCGGCCATCAGTGGCTCAATGTATGGAAGTAATTGGTCTGATGGTGGCTTCCATGGTCAATATTCTGTTCGCTCGTTTCCATCTCAGACCTCTGCAGTTATGCATGCTTAGACAATGGAACTATACAGATCTGTCTCTGAGAATAGATCAGGATCAGGCCTCAAAGGACTCTCTTCCATGGTAGTTGTCTCAGGAACATCTTTCCCAGGGAACTTGCTTCCACAGACCCTCCTGGGTGATTGTGACCACGGATGTCAGCCTTCAGGGTTGGGGAGCAGTCTGGGGTTTGTTGAAGGCTCAGGGCCTATGGACTCAGGAGGAGTTGTATCTCCCCATAAACATCCTAGAGCTGAGAGCGATCTTCAATGCTGGCCTGGCCTCAGTTAGCTTTAGCCTGGTTTATCAGGTTTCAGTCGGACAACATAACATCAGTGGCGTACATCAACCATCTAGGAGAAACTCAGAGTTCCTTGGCCATGACAGAGGTAGCCCGAATTATTCAGTGGGCAGAGACCCACAACTGGTGTCTTTCTGCGATCCACATCCCAGGAGTGGACAATTGGGAAGCAGATTTTCTGAGCGGACAGACTTTTCATCCCGGCGAGCGGGAACTCCATTCGGAGGTGTTTTCCAGTTTGACCGTCAAATGGGGGCAGCCAGAACTGTATCTCATGGCTTCTCGGCAGAATGCCAACCTCCCGAAGTATGGCTCAAGGTCAAGGGATCCACAGGCAGTCCTGACAGATGCTCTGTCCGTTCCTTGGAATTTCAGTATAGCATACCTGTTTCCTCCATTCGCTCTCCTTCCAAGAGTCATTGCTCGGACCAAGCAGGAGATGGCGTCAGTAATTCTCATAGCTCCGGCGTGACCTTGCAGGATCGGGTATGCAGACCAAGTGGAAATGTCATCCTTTCCACCTTGGATTCTTTCTCTGAGGAAGGACCTTCTACTTCAGGGTCCCTTCCTTTATCCAAATCTTGTTTCTCTGAAGCTGACTGCTTGGAGATTGAACGCTTAATTTTATCTAAGCGTGGGTTTTCAGAGTCGATCATTGAGACCTTGATCCAGGCTCGTAAGCCTGTGACTCGTAGGATTTACCATGAGATATGGTGTAAATATTTTTTATTTGTGTGAATACAAAGGATACTCTTGGAGTAAAGTCAGGATTCCTAGGATTTTGTCTTTTCTCCAGGACGGTCTGGAGAAGGGTTTGTTGGCTAGTACTCTGAATGATCCAATTTCAGCATTGTCTATTTTGTGGCATAAACGTCTAATGAATGTGCCAGATGTGCAATCGTTTTGTCAGGCCTTGGTCAGGATCCGGCCTGTATTTAAACCTGTTACTCCTCCCTGGATTCTTAATCTTGTTCTTAAGGTCTTACAGCAGGCTTAGTTTGAGCCTATGCATATTAAGTTGGTATCTTGGAAAGTTTTGTTTCCTCTGCTCGGAGAGTTTCGGAACTCTCTGCGCTACAGTGTGATTCCCCTTATCTTATCTTTCATTCTGATAAGGTGGTTTTGCCTACTAAGGTGAGTTTCCTGCCTAAAGTTATTTCGTTCAAGAATATTAATCAGAAAATCGTTGTTCCTTCTTTGTGTCCTAACCCTTCTTCTCATAAGGAACGTTTGTTGCATAACCTAGATGTTGTACGTGCGCTGAAATCAGAAAGCTACGGCTACTTCTCTTTCCTTTTGGCTGAAGAGTGTTATTCGTTTGGCCTATGAGACTACTGGACAGCAAACTCCTGAGAGAATCACAGCTAATTCCACAAGGGCTGCCTTTTCTTCCTGGGCTTTCAAAAATGAATCTTCTGTGGAACAGATTTGCAAGGCTGCAACTTGGTCATCTTTGCATACTTTTTCCAAATTCTATAAATTCAATACTTTTGCCTCTACTGTGGATTCTTTTGGGAGAAAGGTTCTTCAAGCAGTGGTGCCTTCTGTTTAGTTTGTCTGTTTTGTCCCTCCCTTATCATCTGTGTCCTCTAGCTTAGGCATTGATTCCCAACAGTAATTGATGATGATCCGTGGACTCACTGTGTCATTAGAAAGAAAACAAAATTCATGCTTACCTGGTAAATTTATTTATTTCTTGACACAGTGAGTCCAAGGCCCGCCCTGTTTTTCAGGCAGATTTTTGGTATATAAGCCTTAGGCACCTCTGCACCTTGTGTTATTTCCTTTCTCTCCTTTCCCTTGGTCAA
Source organism: Bombina bombina (assembly GCF_027579735.1). Taxonomy (NCBI): domain Eukaryota; kingdom Metazoa; phylum Chordata; class Amphibia; order Anura; family Bombinatoridae; genus Bombina; species Bombina bombina. The sequence continues at coordinate 529,678,986 of NC_069502.1, read as the reverse complement.
ATAACTGGGGTTTGTGGGAAGGGAAGTGATACTTAACAGCTTTTCTGTGGTGCTCTTTGCCTCCTCCTGCTGGCCAGGAGTGATATTCCCAACAGTAATTAATAATGATCCGTGGACTCACTGTGTCAAGAAAGAAATAATTTTATTAGGTAAGCATAAATTTCGTTTTTTGTCTCCTGACTTGTCATCAAAATCCAACAGTATTTGGCTTAAAAAGAAGAAAGTTTTTTTCAAATGTAGACGTCCTATCTGCAAAACATGTTTTCATGTTACAGAAGATAGAAAATTTAACTCTAGCAGTACAGGACACGAACATGACATTAATTTCTTCATAAATTGCTCTACTACACATATTGTCTATTTACTTACATGTCAGATCTGCTTAAAAATAATATACAGGGAAAACTAAGCGATCTCTAAAAGATAGGTTTCTCCAACACTTATATCTATAGAGGATGATGAATCAGATACACCTGTAGCAAGGCCCTTCAAAGAACTACATAATGCTGATGTCACAAAACTGACCATACAGGGCATAGATCATGTGCCAGTATGGAAGAGAGGAGGTGATAGAGAGAATAAACTCAACAAGCGAGAGATCTGTTGGATGTTTACACTAAAAACTAGCAGTCCTCAGGGACTGAATATGAGAAGGGATTTAGATTTATTTGCATGATCTTTTTTATTCTGTCTTTCTCTCTTCCATATTTTACAAACATGGATATGTTGTTGGCTTCACAATATAAATGTGTCAGTACATAATTACATTGATTTTCACTTTATTATTTTAGACATTTTTAAGGGACTAATATCAAAGGTGTTAACACATGATTTTCTATGAAGAAACTAATCTCTTTATTATATTGTTACAAATGAAATATATATCAGATACTTTAAAGAGTTAGCACTTTTTTATCTCCCCCATCTTTTGATGAGCTAGCATGTATTTAAAACTGTGTTAAATATAATACAGATAATCTTGAATTGTAAATTGTATTTAGGGAATTGTAAATTGTATTTACCAATAATGTAACCGACAGCCTAATTACTAGATAGAATTACAATATGTTTCCTAGCTTTCTGTCCGCTTTTTGGCATTTCTAATATAATGAGATGTATCGCTTTAATAGAATTTTGAATAAATAGAGGTGTGTTCAGGTAGACTAACATGCAGTGATCAAGTACGCATGCATGAAACGCGTTTGCAGGTGTATCTGTTCACACACACTGTGATTTGATTTTATGGATGCCGTATATCGTTTGTGCTTTTAAATAGATTGAATAAAGCATTGGATTTTATCTCACATACGCACATGTATACCAATATCTGGATTCTTAGGGGGAATAATATAAGCAGTAGCGCAAATATATGTGAGATGCTACAAAGTTAATAACAAGCGCTACAATATAACAGATGTTATTTAATCAGTGATACCATTACGGTTACGAGAGTAATATTACAGTGATTTGCCGGATAACAGCCCTGACAGTCATCTGCAGCTACTATAGATCTATAATATCTGAATAACAGTGATATTGATATAACCTGTACTATTTTAAACCACAATATTAATCAGATTAAGCAGTGGCTCTTATAGGGGAGTCTGACTATTCGATATACAGGCTACCCTCATTATAGACATAGTGACTAGATATCCTCACAATAATACAAATTGGGGTAATCTGAATTAAACTGACACAAAGATCAGTTATTTATAACTAACAGCGACAAATATACAACTAGCTGCCAGTTTACAAACATATTTGGTAATAATACTTATACTTAGTATATAATACCAGCGAAAGCTTGACAAATACATCTAGCAGTATAACCACGAATAAGAAATATTCAACCAACAGATAGCTTGTAAGCACAAGCGACAACAGCATCAAGATTTAACATTAAGTAATATTTATACTTGTTAACCCGCATAGTACCATAACCGATAACGAGAATAATAAGCTGCTAGTATGCAAGCATACCTGCGGTAAATACTAACATTGAGTATATAATATTATAACAAGTTTGTTAGCACATTTATTATCATAACTTGCAGCATGAGCAATACACTACTATTGATTCATTAGCAAGTATAATTGACCTAAGTATTGATACTCAGTATATTTACCACTCTTGGAGCTTGAATTCATGTAAAGTATGATGGAAAATGACACGAGTCTAAGCACAACATAACAAATGAAATGATCATTTTAGATCAAAGCGAAGGGAGGTGATTTATTGTATACCAAATACATATTGGGAAACACAAGTCTAACTACCCATTCCCCCCCTTGTCCTCCATTTTAATATATATTAACCTTAGACATATAGAAGATACTATATTAATCCCACCACTTTCGACACAGATTGTAACCTATATAATAAATGTTCCTAAACTATAAGGACATATACCATTAGGATCAGAAGTGGTAGACTGGACGTGAATATATAGTAACGAAGTAAACAACCAGTGGAGGAGATCTACTAGTTATACACACACATATTATAAGCTTGATCAATATTAGCGCAAATCTTAATATTGATTGTAGAAGATGTGGAGACATGTATTGTGAATAAGGCCATTGTTATTGGACCAACTCCACCTTCTGAAACTTGAACTTTTTGACCAATGGAGTTTAGACATTTTAAAATGCATGGATGTTTTGTTGTATTGTTTATTTTTAAAGACCGCACATTTCAGAGTCTGGGCATAAGTTTATCCACAACTTCTAGTCCTAATTTAACTCAATGCAGAGCACCAATCCACATATAAATAAATGGTATATCAGAGCACCAACACAAACTAGATAATTAATGTGCCGCCATATTACCAATTAATAAGTGGGGATTGCCAATTTTAGTGCCATTGTTACTCTCTTGTTTCTCGGATTTTATCTCATGTTTGGAGCATTTTGGGACACAGTGTGCTTCATATTCTGGTATTTCTATTACTTCTGGGTAAGAGGAGCGGACACGCCATGAAGCAGCACTAAGTACTCCATACCTGCTCGTTTACTCACTCTCCATTGTGTCGGGTTCAGAGGTTACAGCGGCTAGTGCTGTGGAATCTACAATTAAAGGGACACTAAACCCAAAATAAATCTCTCATGATTCAAGTAGAGAATACAATTTTAAACAACATTCCAATTTACTTGTATTATCTAATTTGCTTCATTCCTTAGATATTGTTTACTGAAGAAATAGCAATTCACATGTGTGAGCCAATCACACGAGGCATTTATGTGCAGCAACCAATCAGCAGCCACTGAGCCTATCTAGATATGCTTTTCAGCAAAGTATATCAAGAGAATTAAGCAAATTAGATAATAGAAGTAAATTAGAAAGTTGTTTAAAATTGTACTCTCTTTCTAAATCTTGAAAGAAAAAATTTGGGTTTCATGTCCCTTTAAAGTGAGAACTATTGTGTGCTTTCCCTGCAGTGACTTGTTTGAGATATATATATATATATATATATATATATATATATATATACATAAATATATATCTATATAAGCATATACATATATATTTACAGGGAGAACACAGTTCCCATAGACCCCTATGTAAAGGCACTTTTCAGTGCCATTTTAATTTTAATACCCCGCACCCGACAACTTAAACCCCTCATAACTGGTGTTTGCAGATTTTTTATTTATTTTAAAAAAATATACTTTTTTTTTTAAATACAAAAAAGAATACTCTTTAATTTGGGGGTTATTTTGAAAATTAACCAGAGGTCTGACCTCTGGTTAATTTTCTGAGGGCTAATTGCTTAGTCGAGCTTGTGGTAGCAATAACTAGCCACTTGTAATGGCTGGTTATTTACTACATGCCCGTAAATAGGCAAATTGGCCCGTTTGCGGATTTGCGATAAATTAGTGCTCCACTTGTAATCTAGCCCTATATAAGTCCTTGGGAGAACACTGGAATATCTACCTAGCATGTGCCTGTAAGTATCCAATGATAAAACAGGAACAATATGCAGAATGAACAAAACAATATGCTTTAAAGCGAAAAGGAAAAAGAGAAAAAGGAAACTAAAGCATAATTACAATAAAGTGAAACTGAAGGTAAACGTAAAAGCGTGAACCAGCATAATATAATAAAGCAAACGCAGATGGAATCTCAAGAGTTACAAATAGCGCAAGTAAATATAATTAAATGCCTAAAGAATGAAATGCAACTAAAGGACACTTGGTTTAACCCATATGATATGCAGGCTAATAAAAAGGCTTCCCATGGTATGATACTCCCTCTATGAAGCAGTATTTGCAAAGCTAAAGTAACATTGTTGGGGTTTCGTGCTGCTTAATAAATTATTTCTGCATATTTACTGTATATTTTGATCAGGTTATCTCATTTAAATAGCTACACCTCTAATAGAATGGAGTTCCATTTACAAAAATAAATAAAAAAAACAAAGCCACTTGTATTGTCGCATAACAAACACAAATGGATTGGAAGGTTTAGTTCACATACACACACCCTTAATCACCTGAAGGCCATTAAAAGTGAAGAAACTGTACATTTAAAGTATTGTAGTAAAACTTCTCATGTCAAAATGAGCCCCCAAAAAGCATGGTTTCTCTCTATAATATATAAAACAAAGTATCAGTATGATCTACTTATGTGCATGTAATGTGCCCCACATGTTTTCATGAACTTGTACCAAATCAGGAATTACTCATACAAGAAATCATGATGGCAGTACATACTATTCTTGTGCAAAACACGCATTTCTTTTTTAAAGGTGTGGCCAGATTACCGCTAATGGCTTCACAGTTAAATCTCATAACAATCTTAACAGACCAAAGTTTTTACTTTGGTTTTAGCTGGTGCAGGATATCATAAAACGTATATCCTTTAATTTCAGATTGTATGGTTCTTCTTAAATGTTTTATTGCAGTGAATGAGTAACACGATATTTGTTTAAGACTTCTTTTTCAGTATAAAATGTCCCTTGTACTTGACTTTTCAATGATTTCTTTAAAAGATCAATGTTCAGGATTTGATCCTGATGTAAAGACAACTTGTTCAAATTGACGTTGACACTAGACATGTGGTTGAATATTGTAAGCTTAATTAGCTTGTCTAATTTTTACAGATCCTGACAAAATTTTAGACCAAATAGCAAGTGATGACCAAAAGTTGGTCACAATACCAACATATGAAAATATGAGCATTTTGGTAAGTTCTATTATATTATACCTCATTTTAAGTAATGTTTAGTTATTACAATCACTGAGTTCCTGGGTAACCACATTTATTCCCATAGTTTAATGTTTATTCCATACGAAAGAAAAAATAATGAAAAATGACTTTCCTGGTATTTAATTTGTTGTAGAATTGCAGCTATTTTGATACCTTGCAGAATGAAATGAAATCAGCATGAGATTTATCATGGAAAAAAAATAAATTGCTGTCAATATTATTTTTAATATAAATACAACGTTGTTTCCCTCCAGTTCTGAAGCCTCGCTGCTGTAAGGATTTAATAAATACATCAATCAGTAAAACTAACATTGTTCATTCCACTTGCCGTAACAAGAGATTCATTTTTCAGCCTCACAGTATGGTGCAAAAATTCAATGTTTATGGATGAAAAGGTAGTCCCTTCAAAAAGAGTAGACTTTATTTGATAACTATTGTTTAATAAGATTAGAAAACATTTGGTTTATTCTTAATAGTCATATACTGTATATGTGATGTAAACACATCAAGAAAAACATTAAAATGAGGATTCAAGAAAGCAAAAAAATTTTTAGAAAAATAAATAATTTTATTTACTAATAATGTATCTCTATATTAATAAATAGAGTACTGGCCTCAATTATTTTAGTTCTTCATATAAAACTCATCTAAAGACAAATATTCAGCAGGCACATTTTCCTTTTTTATTTTAAAGATGCATTTTCTGAAAACTGAATACTTGCAGTTATTAAGAATTATTAAAACAATTTTAAAGCCACAAAAATATATTTTTTATTTAAAGGTTTATATAATCATAAAAGTATTTAGATTTGAAATGTCCCTGCATATTACTATCAAATATATTAAGCCATATGTAAGAAAATATAATCAATAAGAATCTTCTTCTAAGACTCAAATATAAATGAAATAAGGGAGAAGCCACTTTGTGTATTATAGTAGATAGATATAATATACAATATACTTGCTGTGAAATATTTTTCAACGTTAGCAGGTATGAATTTCCAAAGAGATGACTCTACCCTAAACATTGCCTGTCACAACAAAGAGGGTAAAATGACAGAATCCAGTTTTGTACCCATGGGGGGAATGCCATTTTTCCTCCTGGCAACCCAGTTTTTTGCTTCTAGTTTTTAATAGTAGAGAACCACTGGTATAGATGGATTGTATGCAGACACTGCTCTGCAAGTCAAGAAGATATCCTACTGGTTAAATTCAATATACTGTATGTAGTTAATGGCAAAGCTGCTACCATTAAATGCATTTATGTTCTCACAGAAAAATACATTTAGATGTGATATTCCACAAACCTCAAAAATATAATAAATACTTTTTAAACATGCAATTATGTATCATTAGTTAATCCAGAAAAAACAGATAAAATAAATAACTAAAGCAAAATATATAAATACAAAATAATGATCAAGTGTCACCACAAAGAGTGAATATACATTATATACAAAAAGAATAAAATACAAAAATAATGATGCACTTTAAACTCTTGAGTACTAACGACGGCTCTGAGCCGTTGTAGAGTTTCCCACTCTGGTGCTATCCATCGCTAGCACTCTCCCAACTTGAGGGAGATCTGGGGGCTCCCGCCTGCTCCTACCCTGGCGATCGGGCCTGCATAGTGACAGTCATCGCTGGGGCTTCATGTTATGTGCAGTGACGTCACGCACAATGACAGGATGACGTCACCGCGCAACTTTATTTAAACTTAACAATGTTAAGTATAGGAGCAGAGGACATGCTGCTTAGAAGCCTGTATCTCAGGCTTCTAAGCAGCTGCAGACCCCCAAGACCCATTGTTGGAAAGGTAATCGCCTAACCTTTCCAACAATGTCTTGGGGTTCTGAAAAAAAAAAAGTTAAAAATGATTTTTTTCAAAAAATTAAAAATTAAAAAAGCTTAGCACCCAGGTGGGAAAGTGCTTAGTGCTCAAAGGGTTAAATCTCCCAAAAAATGTGCCTTAAAGGGACATTCTGGTCAAAATTTAAATGCACATAGATTAATTTAATCTTTGAATAGAAACATACAGTATTAGCAATATATATGTATTGGCAAAAATGCTTCTAGTAAAAGTTTCTCTGCATGTGCATGTGAAGCATAGCTAGATTTTCTCATTGCACCAGCGTTTTATATACTGCAGTTGCTCAGAGCACCAGGGCAGCTTGTGTCATGTCAGCAATTAACAAATTGAGTCATTAATAGATTTTACAAGAACCATAGGCTCTCTGAGCAAGTGCTGTGTTTAAAATGCTGCTGCACGGTGCATACTTTAATACACCTTTGTACCAGCTCTAGCTTTTATTAGAAGCATTTTTTGCTAATTTGTATATATTACAAAAAAGCATTATAACTTTGAAAAAGATTGATGGCACTCAGCAACTAGGTGAATAGACATGATTAGCTAATGTGCTAACAGTCACAAATAGATAAAAAAAAATATACCAGGAAAGAGGAAGGGCTAATAAGAAAATATAACAAAAGCTGATGTGTTTGACACAGGTTGCACCAAAAACTTTATATTTAAATAATAATACACCAAGACTGAAGTTCAGTGGAGCCGCCCTTGGACAAAGCACATACTGTGTTGCTTCAAATCAAAACAGGGTATGCAGTTATTCATATAACATACTATGTTTCAAGTACAAAAATCATATCATATGCAAACATCTTCCTTACTGGGAAAACATAGTACAAAAGTCACTGTATAGACAAAGGGGCTCATAGTGCTCTCGCATACCCCCCCACATAGAGATTTCCCAAGTCCCACTTATTGCATTGATTAATTACAGTCTCCAAATAGAGCACATAGTGCAACCGCATGCTCTAAAACAACGGCTGTAAAGTTGGAATCAAGAAACCACAATGTCCCGCTTATGTATCATAAGCTGCTCACTTGATTAATTAATTACAGCCTCCAAATAGAGCACATAGTGCAACCGCACGCTCTAAAACAACGGCTGTAAAGTTGGAATCAAGAAGCACAATGTCCCGGTTATGTATCATAAGCTGTTCACTTACGGATCCACTGCGAAAGGGTTAAGCTTCCTGATACCTCGCTTCCGAGGTCTATTTTCAAGGCACCCAGTCTGGATCACTCAGCCGCCAACAACATGTAAATTCCTGGGACACAATTAATGGACAACACCCTGTGCGTTGTTTTAGCCCTTCTCCTGATTGCCTTGATACCACGGAACCATGCTGCCATGATAAAGCAAACTTCAGCAGGTAATGGAGGACCTGGTACACACCTAAACGTTCAGCACACAGTTAGGGTTTCCACTGCAGAATTGATTACATATTTCGCTCCTCCCCTTGTGGGTTTGACTTCTGGGCTTCATCAGATTATTATTTAAATATATCGTTTTTTGGTGCAACCTGTGTCACACTTTGGCTTTTGTTATATTTTCTCATTAGCCCTTCCTCTTTTCTGATATATTTTTACATATATTTTTATTTTTACATTGCAAAAAAGCTTCTATTCAAAACTGAAATGCACCCATGTGGACTCCAATTTGGGCTGGAATGTCCCTTTAAATAAAATCTTCCAAATAAAGTTGAAACGTTCACATTTTAATAGAAAGAGGTAAATTGATAGAAACCTTAAAGTATATAAAAGGTGCTTAGTAAAGCTGAGGCTAAAAGTATTTTTCACAAAAAGAGTAATTCTAGAACAAGGGGTAATTCTCAAGATGAAGGGTGGTAGGTTCAGGAGTAATTTGTAAATAGAAAGGGTTATTCATTCATGGAATAAATGCTTTGGGGGACTTAAGGCTATCCTACAATTTATATAAGCTTACACTTTTGGTATTTTTTAACAGACTTGTTGGGCCCAAAATCTTTCGGCTAGATTACGAGTTGTGCGTTAGGGTAAAAATGCAGCGTTAAGAGGTCCTAACGCTGCTTTTTTACACCCGCTGGTATTACGAGTCTTGAAGGTTTAGGGTCACCGCACACTTCTTTGGCCTTACCGCAAAACGACTTACGTAAACTTCGTAAAGTCTTTTTTCTATGGGACTTCCATAGCGCTGATATTACGAGTCTGTCCTGTGAGGCCAAAAAGTGAGCGGTACACCCTACCCTGTCAAGATCCCTAATGCATTTAAAATTCAGTAGTTATGAGTATTTTGGTACAATGCCGTAACATAAAACTCATAACTAAAGTGCTAAAAAGTACACTAACACCCATAAACTACCTATTAACCTCTAAACCGAGGCGCTCCCGCATCGCAAACACTATAATAAAATTTTTTAACCCCTAATCTGCCGCTCCGGACACCGCCGCCACCTACATTATATTTATGAACCCCTAATCTGCTGCCACCAACATCGCAGACACCTACATTATAATTATTAACCCCTAATCTGCCGCTCCAGACACCGCCGCCACCTACATTATATGTATTAACCCCTAATATGCTGCCCCCAACATCGCCGACACCTACATACTATTTATTAACCCCTAATCTGCCGCCCCAAACGTCGCCGCCACTATATTAAAGTTATTAACCCCTAAACCTAAGTCTAACCCTAACACCCCCTAACTTAAATATAATTACAATAAATCTAAATAAAATGCCTATCATTAACTAAATTATTCCTATTTAAAACTAAATACTTACCTGTAAAATAAACCCTAAGATAGCTACAATATAACTAATAATTACATTGTAGCTGTCTTAGGGTTTATTTTATTTTATAGGCAAGTTTGTATTTATTTTAACTAGGTAGAATAGTTATTAAATAGTTATTAACTATTTAATAACTACCTAGCTAAAATAAATACAAAAGTACCTATAAAATGAAACCTAACCTAAGTTATACTAACACCTAACACTACACTATAATTAAATAAATTAACTAAATTAAATACAATGACCTAAATTAAATTAAATTAGCTAAATAACAGAAAATAATAAACAAATTACAGATATTTAAACTAATTACACCTAATCTAATCGCCATATTAAAATAAAAAAGCCGCCCCCCCCAAAATAAAAAAAAAACCCTAGCCTAAACTAAACTACCAATAACCCTTAAAGGGGCCTTTTGCGGGGCATTGCCCCAAAGTAATCAGCTCTTTTACCTGTAAAAAAAAATACAAACAACCCCCCCAACAGTAAAACCCACCACCCACACAACCAACCCCCCAAATAAAATACTATCTAAAAAAAACTAAGATCCCCATTAGCTCTATTGCAGCCCAAAGTCCCTAACCTAAAAATAAAACCCACCTAATACACTCTTAAAAAAAAAACTAATTCTAACCCCCTGAAGATTGACTTACCGGGAGAAGTCTTCATCCAAGTCGGGCCGAAGTCCTCAACGAAGCCGGGAGAAGTCTTCATCCAAGCCAGTCGAAGTGGTCCTCCAGATGGGCAGAAGTCTTCATCCAGACGGCATCTTCTATCTTCATCCATCCGGCGCGGAGCAGGTCCATCTTCAAGACATCCAACGCGGAGCATCCTCTTCATCCGACGACTAAAGCTGAATGAAGGTACCATTAAGTGACGTCATCCAAGATGGCATCCCTTAGATTCCTATTGGCTTATAGAATTCTATTTTTAATTCTAATTAAGGTAGAAAAAATCCTATTGGCTGATGCAATCAGCCAATAGGATTGAAGTTCAATCCTATTGGCTGATCCAATCAGCCAATAGGATTGAGCTTGCATTATATTGGCTGATTGGAACAGCCAATAGAATGCAAGCTGAATCCAATTTGGTGTACCTTGCATTCCTATTGGCTGAAATTTTGAATTCAGCCAATAGGATGAGAGCTACTGAAATCCTATTGGATGTTCAAATTAGCCAATAAGATTTCAGTAGCTCTCATCCTATTGGTTGGTTTAAAAATTTCAGTCGATAGGAATGCAAGGTACCCCAATAAATAGTGGGTACCTTGCATTTAATCTTCAGTGTGCGACGGATGATCGTATAAAGATGAGCCTCCATGCCACCGCAGACCGCCGATGAGGATCCGAGCATCAGGAAGCCAGCTCTGCAACTCTGCTCCATGCCACCTTCTCTCCGGATGAAGATAGTAGCTGATGGAGCTGCCTGGAAGAAGACCTCCGCCGGACTTCAGAAATGGTGATTACCTATTAGGGGTTTAGCTTTAGGATTTTTTTATTTTTAAGAATAGGGATTTAATGGGCTTGAAAAAGAGCAGAATGCCCTTTTAAGGGCAATGCCCATACAAATGCCCCTTTATGGGCAATGTGTAGTTTGTTTGTTTTTAGTGGTAGTTTTTTTTGGGGGGTTTGGTGGGTGAGGGGGGGCTATTGGTAGTTTAGTTTAGATTAGGGGTGTTTTTATTTCTTTCTAATGACACAGTGAGTCCATTGATCATCATCAATTACTGTTGGGGAATATCACTCCTGGCCAGCAGGAGCAGGCAAAGAGCACCACAACAGAGCTGTTAAGTATCAGTTCCCTTCCCACAAACCCCATTCATTCTCTTTACCTCTAGTGCAAGGAGGAGGTGAAGTAATTAGGTGTCCTGATGAAATTCTTCAATTAAGGTTTTTTTTTATTTTGAAGCCAGGGCAGGATTGCTCTGATCTTCCATCACAATCTGGGTATAGCTGAACTCTACGTTAGTCTCTTCAGCAGGGCTGTGGTAGCTTTAGAGCAGTTAGGAACTTGTAAAATGTGCTTTGATGCCCTGGTATGGAAAGCCTGAGTAGGTTTACTCTGTCTTTCTTTTTACACAGGTTTCTGTGAGGAGCAGCATCCTCTCATACTTTGTGAGTCGTCTGACTACCGGACAGCTAGAATGCAGGTAAGTGCCTTTGTTCTTCTGGGGCTAGAAGGCTGACACTGAAGGCGTTAAGGACCCTCTGCTTTTAGTGGGACAAACCCTTATGGATGCTTAGAGCAGTGTGCAGGCACATTAGTCATGTGACTTGGAGACTTAGGGGTTAATCCCCTTCATAGCAGAGGAAGGGGTTAACCTACTTGTGGCTCAGATTTAATTTTTAGTTCTTTAAAATTTAGGCAGTCTCCTTTTTTTTATGTGACTAGTGTCTGAAGTGAAAGCGTGTATGGGGCCAATTCTTAGGGGCTGCATAGCTGTGATGATCTTAAAAGACTCATTGTGTTTTCTCTTTGATGACAACGCAGAAGCGACTTACACTGAGTTTGGGGTATTCTTAGGAGCGGAGCAATGCTCTATGTACCTTTTATTGATGCCAGTGCACAAATTAAGAGCTGTAGTCAGTGTTTTTGTGCGGCAGGATGAAGCACGATGTTTACCGTCTTCGTGTCCCCACCTCCTTCTTTTCAAGTACGGAGAAGCGTCATCTTGGACTGTAAACGATAACCCCGCCTCATTCTCTGACCGAGAACGGTGCGGCGTTACTGTCCTGAACAGCTCTATGACTTAGAGACGTGTCAAGGAAGAGGGTAGTCCTGTGAGTCTAGCAAATCATCAATCTTAGTTTCCTTAATTTAGGCTCTGCCACTGTAGTTATATAATCAGCAGGATTGTGTAGAGATCCTCTGTAGGTCTTGTTAGACTTATGTTTACGGAGTCCTGCTGTTATATTAACAAGGCTTGTGGATATTCATATTTTTATTTCCAACCCATGTAAATAAACATCCCTATGTGGAAATGCTTATACCTGGAGTGGGATTGGGAAGAATTTATGCTATGTTTCATAGGTTACATACATATACCTTTGTTTAGGTTAGATTTCCTTCACTTAAGGAACTATTACCATAATCCCAATGAATTATTCTCTTTTGCTAAAATATGGAACAGAGATCTGTTCCTAAATATATTTATATTTTTTAAGCAAATCTCATTAATCTTAAAGCGATAGGCCTATAGTTATCAAGGTCTGGCGGACCTGATTCGGCACTGCGGATCAGGTCCGCCAGACCTCGCTGAATACGGCGAGCAATACGCTCGCCGTATTCAGCATTGCACCAGCAGCTCACAAGAGCTGCTGGTGCAACGCCGCCCTCTGCAGACTCGCGGCCAACCGGCCGCCAGCAGGGGGTGTCAATCAACCCGATCATACTCGATCGGGTTGATTTCCGGCGATGTGTGTCCGCCTGCTCAGAGCAGGCGGACAGGTTATGGAGCAGCGGAGCTTGATACATATGCCCCATAGTGTCTTTTTAAATATTTTATAATATTTTTAAAAAAAAAGAAGTTATTTTTAGCCTCATGTCTCCCTGGATGATGCTGTTTAGGCTTTGCCACAGCTTTCTCCTCAAACGTCCCAAGCCTTTTTATGGCATCTTATGCAGTGCCCTGCGGTTCCTCTCAATCTCCTGGAGGAGTTATTTGCTTGCAGAATGTCTGCCCAGGTGTCTTCTGATATCTGTGGCATTATCTGCTTTTCCTATCTTAAAGGGAAATCGCAAGAGGAAAAGCAATGAATTAGTTAGTAAGGTTTCTGCTCGGCTTGCTACACTTTTTGCCCTCCTTATAATCTGATAAGGGGGTTAGTCGGTAGCATCTGAGGGTTAACTCTCCGATTCGGACAGTTTAATTCCTTCATCTGATGCTGAAGTAGTTCCCTTCAGATTCATGTCTGAACACCTTTGGGTATTGTTTAGGACGGGTTGGCCACCAGGTAGACTTCAACTCCCTTGTTGTCAATCCTGAAGAATCTAGTTAATTTTATATATTCTAGGATTCGTCTGTGAAAATTTTTCCTGTTCTCACCCATTCTCCTGCCATAAGATGTCTCCTTTAAACATCATGGCGCACAGTGCTTAAAGGTTACTGATCTAAGAACCAGGAGACTCAGGTTCTAATCCAGTACAGAGCTTCTGCTCAGCAATCACACACATAATCTGATGTGGTTTTTATTACAATTGCTATTCTGGTTAAGAGATCTTCAATCCATATAAAGGATAGATGCTCTTTTAAGGTTGAAGTCCTTATGGACAAGGGCGGCATCTTTTTGGTGCGACGCCTTGTCTGATTCCAATCTGGAGGACTCCATGTGGAGATCCAGGACAGAAAGGCTATTAGGACTATCTTTTATTCTGTGGCTATTCCCCTTTGTCTTCCAGGCAGGAGCAGTTCAAGTCCTCTTGGATACCCAGTCAGTCTGGATCAGGGGGAAGTAATTAAAGAAACCAGCCGCTAACTCTCATTTAGCAGATAGGGTTTACCCCTGTGCCAGGATAGGATCCTGTGGGGGATAGTATATCTCAGTTTTTCTCATGCCTGGATACGAGATGCTCTAGATTCCTAAGGGGCTGTAGATATAGTTTTCCAGGTTTACGAATTGAAATTAAACTCCTTCCTCACAGGAGCAGGTTCCACCTCTCAAGATTAGCTGTAGCCCGGTTAAGAAGAGAGGCGTTCAGGATCTCCCTCCCGGGGAGTGATTGTTCCACTTTAGAAACAGGGTTAGCTATACCGCTTCTGAAGCAGAAGGTTGTGGGTTTGAACCCAGGTAAAGCTACTGCTTGCTCAAACGAAATGTGCTTCTGGTGACAGCTTGCATTCCTAAGCAGAAATTTTATACCGTTCTTCAAGATGGAGACTATTCGCTCCATTCTTCTTCAGTGCAAGAGGGTCAAGTTTTAACGTCCTTAGACCTATAGGATGCATACCCTCAGGTTCCCATTCAAAGGGATCTTCTCAGAATCTAAGATTTACCTTTCCGGCCAAACTCTGTCAGTTTGTGGTTGCCACAGCTCCCAGAGTTTTTCAGTTTTCTGGCCCGCGATTTGGTTCTGGGAATTGCATTGGCGTCCCTCCTGGATGTCTATTTGTTCAGACGCCATCTTCCTACAAGCAAAATCTCATTTGGAGATTTTGTTGTCTTCTTCGTTCCACGAATGGAAGTGGAGCTGGAAAAGAGCTCCCTTGTTCCAGCTACAAGGGTAGTCTACTCTTTGTTTCCTTTTCAATGTAATCTTCCTGACGGAGGTCAGAAAAATGAAAATCCTTCCTCTTGCCTCTCTCTTCAGTCTACTGTTCGGCATCAGTGGCTCAGTATATGGTGGTAATTGGTCTGATGGGGGGTTCCATTGACATCATCCCTTGCTCGATCATTTGAGAGTTCTACAGTTGTGCATGCTCAGACTGTGGAATGGATATTATACGGATTGTCTCAGAGAAGATCAGTCGACAAGGGCTCTTCCCATTGTGGTTTTATCAGGATCTTCTGTCTCCGAAATCGGAGACCTTCCTGGGCGTTTGTGACCGTGGACACCAAGTCTGTTCTCCCCTTCATCATTTGTAGTTGAGAGCTTTTTACAATAATCTGATAGTTTGGCTTCAGCTGTTCTTAGCCAGTGTATCTGTTTCTAGTCAGTCAACATAGCCTCTGCGGAATCTGAGTTCCCTTATCATGAAGGTCACGGTTTCTGTTTTCCCTCCACATTTCTGGAGTGGACAGTTAGAAAGTGGATATGTGAGCAGACAGACTTCCCATCCCGGGGAGTAGGAACTCCATCCGGAAGTGTTCTCAAGGTAACAACCAAATGGGGGTTACCAAAATTGGTTCTGATGGCATCTCATCTGAACACCAAGTTTCCAAACATGGTTTGAGGTCACGAAGCCCTCATGTCCTTCTAATAGATGCTCTGGCAGTTCCTTGGAACTTCAGTTTGGCTTGTCCTTGCCTCTGTTTGTTATCGTTCCATGAATCACCATTCGAATCAAGTAGGAGAGAGCATTGGTTTCTAATAGTTTCTGCATGGACTCACAGGATCTGGTAGGCAGATCTAGTAGAGATGTCGCCTTTATCTCTGTGGAAACTTCAGCTGAGAAAGGATCTTCTGCCTCAGGGGTCCTTCCTTCATCCAAATATTGTCTCTCTGAAGCTGACTGCTTGGAGATTGAATAACTAAGCATGGGTTTTCTGGATCGGTCATTGAGACCATGAATCAGGTTTGTAAGCCTATCACTAGAAAGAATTCTATATGACAGGATCCTATGGATCTTATCTTTTCTCCAGAAAGGCCTTGAGAAGGGGTTATCTGTTAGTACCCTCAATGGTCAGTTTTCTGCTTTATTCATTCTGCTGCACAGCGTCTGGTGGACGTGCCGGATGTACAATCCTTATCAGGCCCTGGTCAGAATCAGGCCTATGTCCTTGGAGCCTTAACCTTAATTTTAAGGGTTTTACAACAGGTTTGAGCATATGCATTCCATAGATAATAAGTTGTTATCTTGGAAAGTTTTGTTTCTTCTACTATGTCTTCTGTTTGGAGGGTGATTCTCCTTATCGCATATTTCAGGCAGATAAGGCAGTACTTTGTACAAGTTTGGTTTTCTTCCTAAGAAATTTTAATCTGGAAATTGTTGTTCCTTCTCTCTGTCCTAATCCTTCTTCTCATTAAGAATGCCTGTTGCAAAACTTAGACATTGTAGAGGCCCTTAAATTTTATCTGCAGGCTACAACTCTGCATTGTTTGTTGTTTTTCTGGTGATCGTAAAAGCCATAAAGCTCATGCCATTCCTCTTTCTCTCTGGTTGAGAAGTGTTATTCGTAGGGCTTATGAGACTGCTGGTCAGCAGCTTCCTGTGAGAATTACAGCTCTCTCCACTAGGGAGGTGTCTTCTTCTTGGGCCTTCAAGAACGAGGCTTTTTTCTAATTTCTATCAAATTGATACCTTTGCCTTGGGTGAGGTTTCTTTTGGGAGAAAGTTTCTGCAAGCTGTGGTGCCTTCTGTTTAGGTTACATGTGTTGCCCTCCCATATCATCTGTGTCTCTAGCTTGTGTATTGATTCCCAACAGTAATTGATGATGATCCGTGGACTCACTGTGTCATTAGAAAAAAAACAAAATGTATGCTTGCCTGATAAATGTATTTATTTCTTGACACAGTGAGTCCACGGCCCTCCCTGTTTTCAGACAGTTTTTTTTTATATAAACCTCAGGCACTTCTGCACCTTGTGTTATTTCTTTTCTCTCCTTTTCCTTCGGTCGAATGACTGGGGTTTGTGGGAAGGGAAGTGATACTTAACAGCTCTGCTGTGGTGCTCTTTGCCTCCTCCTGCTGGCCAGAAGTGATATTCCCCAACAGTAATTGCTGATGATCCGTGAACTCACTGTGTCAAGAAAGAAATACATTTATCAGGTAAGCATAAATTTTGTTTTTTGGGGGGCTTTCTTATTTTCATAGGAATTAGGTATAATATTTTTTATTTTTGATAATTTTGTTTATTTTTTTCTGTAATGTTAGACTTTTTTATTTTTTGTAATTTAATGTTGATTGTTTATTTTAATTGTAGTTTAGTAATAATTGGGGTTAATTTATGGGGTGTTAGGTTAGTCGGAGTACTAATTAAATTAGTTATTTGCATTGTAGGGGGTTGGCGGTATAGGGGTGAATATATTAATTAGGTTTATTGCGATGGGAGTTGGCGATTTAAGAGTTAATAGGTTAAATATGTTTATAGTGATGTGGGGGTTTCATGGTCTAGGGGTTAATAGATTTATTAGGTTCATTGCGATGCGGGGTGTTGGCGGTTTAGGGGTTAATATTTTAATTATGTTATATGCGGATTGGGGTTAATTACTTTATTGTTTTGCGATGTGGGGATGGCGGTTTAGGTGTCTGTTAATACTTTGCACTGGAGGTTATTTTTTTTTTGTTATACTTCGTGCGGTCGGTTATGTGTTTTCTTTTTATTTCTTGCAGGCGGTTACGTGTTTTTTTGTTATTTTTTTGCAGGCGGTTGGGTGGGTTTTTTTTTAAGGCTTCGGGTTTGCCTACGCTGCATCCAGGTGGATTCCAAAAATGGCAGGGTGGTGAAAGAATCCACCTTCGATGGATTCTTTCACCACCCTGCCATTTTTGGATTCTATTAGCTGCGCATGCAGCCAACATTCTTTTGGCTGCCTTACACAACCAATATTCATTTGAGGATACATGCGCAACTGGCTACGGTGACGGACACGTTACAAACATGATTATAGTATAGATATATATCATTGGCTTTACTGCCCCTGCCATGTCATTAGGGGGAAAAAAACAGTTAACAAATGGATTGCTGGCTAAACCTATTTATGGTATACTATGGGGAAAGAGCCAATGTTGGTTTTTTTACTATTATCATAGGCTTATATTGCCTAGATTATTGTACAGTGTTCTACTCTGACTATGTTTTACCATCTCTTTACGTTTAAAAACAACTTACATTTTATGTTTCCTGATCTTTTCTGCTAAAGATGTATAATTAAAAAAGTTATAAATCTACACAGACAAATCAATTACATTTAAGATTCTTGAATGGCTTGATTTTTACAATTCACTAAAATATTGTTATAAATACCAATAGCATTTGCTGAATCACAAGTATGAGCCTATTCATAACATATGGAATAAGTTAACAGAGAAAGTAATCAATAAAGAAATATTTTGCTGAAATGTTTTTTACAACTGATCTAGGGATACTATAAAGATATTATATAGATAATCATTATTACTCAATCCAACCAGTGTCAAATGGTTTTCCGTAGAAAGCTATTTTAAACCTATGTTAAATCATTTGTATTATGTGTTATTTATGATGACTTGAATTTTTATTTTATTATTTTTCTTTCTGAAGGATGAAGTGTTGATTTCTGAACAACCGTTAGATAATCCTAACCCAGTAACAGTTGAACAAGAAGATTTAATTCATAGTTTTATAGAAAAAACAACAAAGTCTGTGAAAACAGATGTCAGAGATCACATAATATACAATGTAATTAATACAGATGCAGAGGAAGCAACTACTGAACCTGTAAGAAAAAGTTATTTTCCCACAATTACTTTTCCTATGGAGTATCTGTTTACAACAGCAGATTATCAACAACACAGAGACGGGCAGTTTATATCACCAGATGAGAATGATGATGTTTCTGACATTCAAAATGTAGACAACGTTGTCAGGGAAAGTCTATCCGTGCCTTTCAGTACACCACATGCCTATGATAAAAGTATAAATCAAGATGAGGAAGAGGCATCATCAGACAAGAACGTGGTCAAAGCACCAAGTAGTATGCCCCCTAGTGCCTGGGTCAGTACGGTACCATCATACATAGAAGGCGATAACCATGTTGTTCCAGTTTCAACTATATCACCTAATGCTGATACTCAACCTTCACCTGAACTGCATAAAGATGGAGGCACAAGTGTGGAGCAAGACAATAGAATTATATTTGACACAAATGATAATGAAGCCACAGAGGTATCTGGTGATAAAGATTCTGCATCAACAAGTAATGATCTAAAAAATGAAGCAACTGATATTTACACAGTCAGCGGGATATTTTCTTATACGACAATGGAAAGTACAAATGAGGGTTTCAATATTGAGGCAAAAGATGGATATAGAACTTCCAGCTATTTATTTTCTACAGATGACTTGACTCCTACAATCATCCCTACCATTGAAAACCTGCCTGTAAAAGGTAAGCAGTCAAATTGAGTTTATATAAACCTGTAAAGGAAATTACACAACATGCAAGTGATGTATTCATTTCACATAAAATTACCTGTTGAGTTTATTTTTTTAATATATGATTTTAGTTCACTGTTTCAATTTCTCGGTTCATTAATTTATGAAATGAAATGTGATACCAAATTGCATTTCACAAATATGAAAATAAAAGTTGGGTTTGAATGTACAATTTAATCTCTGAAAATGTGATATTGCATATTTACTGCATATTCATAAAAAAGCATTTGAAATATCTAAATACATATGTAATGTTACATATAAATATTCTAGACCAAGAAGTGCAAAGGAACCTCACATATCTATCTCTTCTAGTAATCAGTGGCAACAAAAGTAATATCTACTAGTACTTTCCTTTCATATCTAAAAACGCTGCAATAAAATGTCTGCCAGAGCCGAAAGGATCAATCTGAGCTCTGCTGTCTGGAGATGGTATTTTGCATCAGTGTTTACCAACAAAATAGCCAGATAACGGAGGAAGTAGCACCTACAGCTAACATGGAAGGTTTTTTTTAATTGCTTCTTTTATGAATATTCTGTTTTTGCCATTTTGAAAGGATATAGCATAGGATATGATATAGTACTCATAAAATGTTCTGTCATGCACATGAAAGAGCAGTAGTTTAATATGAAAATATGTTTAGATTGAAAAACATGTTAAGAAAACACTGTTTAACTTGAAAACGACTCAGTGTATTTCATATTAATGCAGCTCTATTAGTAGATAGGGAGAAGCCTCTGCATGCCTGACATAAAGACAATGGTTTGTTCAGGACAGTAACATGCATTATCCGAACATCAAAAATCATTAGTTTGTCAAATATTTTGAAGTGCTCTATTTTAGCTTAAACAAACACAATAAATATTACTATATCCATTTAATTGACAATTTCTTTAATATAGATTATATAGAAATATTCACCTACCCTAGTAGTGCTCACAGACAAAGATGACCCTTTATGGAAAAGCTGGACAGAAAGTAAAAATATGGTATGGTGAGTCCTTATAATCAAATCCAGTATATTGTTGTTTGCTAAGTTCCTAGGGATGAGTGAAAGATCTTTTCATCTACACTGAGAGTTGTTAAAGGACCAGTCAACACATTAGATTTGCATAATCAACAAATGCAAGATAACAAGACAATGCAATAGCACTTAGTCTGAACTTCAAATGAGTAGTGAATTTTTTTATAGCAAATTTCAAAGTTATGTATATTTTCACTCTCCTTGTACCATGTGATAGCAATCAGCCAATCACAAATGCATATATGTATGGTCTGTGAATTCTTGCACATGCTCAGTAGGATCTGGTGATTCAAAAATTGTAAATATTAAAGACTGTGCACATTTTTTTTAATAGAAGTAAATTGGAAAGTTGTTTAAAATTACATGCTGTATCTGAATCATCATCAATTTAATTTAACCTGAGTGTCCCTTTAAGAGGAGAGCAGAAGTTGATACAGATACATTTGCAAGATTTGGCTAATTTTAGAAGATTTTCCTCATTTAAAGGGACAGTCTAGTCAAAATTAAACTTTCATGATTCAGATAGGGAATGCAATTTTAAACAACTTTCCAATTCACTTTTATCATCAAATTTACTTTCGCCTAGATTTAGAGTTTGGCGTTAGCCGTCAAAAGCAGCGTTAAGGGGTCCTAATGCTGCTTTTGGCCGCCCGCTAGTATTTAGAGTCAGGCAGGAAAGGGTCTACCGCTCACTTCCCTACCGCGATTCCAGGCTACCACAGATCCCCTTACGCCAATTGCGTATCCTATCTTTTCAATGGGATCTGCCTAATGCTGGTATTTGGAGTCTTGGGAGCAGTAGACCCTCTACCGACAAGACTCCTAACGCCAAAAAAAGTCAGTAGTTAAGAGCTTTATGGGCTAACGCCGGAATATAAAGCTCTTAACTACTGTGCTCTAAAGTACACTAACACCAATAAACTACATATGTACCCCTAAACCGAGGCCCCCCACATCGCCGCCACACTAATAAAATGTTTTAACCCCTAATCTGCTGACTGGACACCGCCGCAACCTACATTATCCCTATGAACCCCTAATCTGCTGCCCCTAACATCGCCGACCCCTATATTATATTTATTAACCCCTAATCTGCCCCCCCAACGTCGCCGCTACCTTACCTACACTTATTAACCCCTAAACTGCCGACCAGACCTCGTCGCCACTATAATAAATGTATTAACCTCTAAACCGCCGCACTCCCGCCTCGCAAACCCTAGAATAAATAGTATTAACCCCTAATCTGCCCTCCCTAACATCGCCGACACCTACCTACAATTATTAACCCCTAATCTCCCGCCCGCACCGTCGCCGCTACTATAATAAAGTTATTATCCCCTAAACCTAACTCTAACCCTAACACCCCCCTAACATAAATATAATTTATATTAAACGAAATAATATTCCTAAAATTAACTAAATTATTCCTATTTAAAACTAAATTCTTACCTATAAAATAAACCCTAAGATAGCTACAATATAATTAATTATTACATTGTAGCTATTTTAGGATTTATATTTATTTTACATGCAACTTTGTATTTATTTTAACTAGGTACAATAGCTATTAAATAGTTAATAACTATTTAATAGCTACCTAGTTAAAATAAATACAAAATTACCTGTAAACTAAATCCTAACCTAAGTTACAATTAAACCTAACACTACACAATCATTAAATTAATTAAATAAATTACCTACAATTACCTAAAATAAAATATAATAAAATAAACTATTCTATAATACCAAAAAAAAAAACACTAAATTACAAAAAATAAAAAAGAATTAGAAACAGTTTAAACTAATTACACCTAATCTAAACCCCCTAATAAAATAAAAAAGCCCCCCCAAAATAAAAAATTCCCTACCCTATTCTAAAATACAAAAGTAATCAGTTCTTTTACCAGCCCTTAAAAGGGCTTTTTGCGGGGCCTTGCCCCAAAGTAATCGGCTCTTTTGCATGAAAATAAAAATACAATACCCCCCCAACATTACAACCCACCACCCACATACCCCTACTCTAACCCACCCAAACCCCCCTTAAAAAAACCTATCACTAACCCCCTGAAGATCTCCCTACCTTGAGTTGTCTTCACCCAGCCGAGCCGAATTCTTCATCCAAGCGGAGCAAAAAGATGTCCTCCATCCGGTAGAAGTCTTGATCCAAGCGGCAAAGAAGAGGTCCTCCATCCGGGCGAAGTCTTGATCCAAGCGGCAAAGAAGAGGTCTTCCATCCGGGCGATGTCTTCTTCCAAGCGGCATCTTCTATCTTCTTTCTTCCGGATCCATCTTCATCCCGCCGACGCGGAACATCCTCCATCCCCGACGGACTAACGACGAATGAAGGTTCCCTTAAGGGACGTCATCCAAGATGGCGTCCCTTCAATTCCGATTGGCTGATAGAATTCTATCAGCCAATCGGAATTAAGGTAGAAAAAATCTGATTGGCTGATGCAATCAGCCAATCGTATTGATTTCGCATTCTATTGGCTGTTTCGATCAGCCAATAGAATGCAAGTTCAATATGATTGGCTGATTGGATCAGCCAATCGGATTAAACTTCAATCTGATTGGCTGATTGCATTAGCCAATCAGATTTTTTCTACCTTAATTCCGATTGGCTGATAGAAAGAATATATATAGATATACAGTAGATAGATATATATATATGCATTATAGCCTTTTCAAGTGAAATACATTGCCATATATATCATATCCCTTTTAACCCTTGTTAATATAAGAATTATTTTAATGTTTTTATGATGTGTATGATAAACATTTTTATTTAATCCTTACACTTTGTGATATGTGCGTTAGCGTGGTCACGATGTTGCTTATTGTGTCCTGAGCTAACATTAACGGACTACTTGTAATATAGCCCAAAGTGTGGTGATGCTCAGTATGGTTCAAACATTTCCTTTGTACCAGGAAGTAGACAGGATGATCTCTGTGTGTGCATTATATATATATATATATATATATATATATATATATTTATATTTATATATATATATATATATATAATACAACATTATATTATATATATATATATATATATATATATATATATATATATATGTGGCCCTTGCATAATGTCAGGGTGCCAGGAATCAGACTGAGACGAGAAGTGCAAAAATAATCACACCTTTATTAACAGCAAAAAATAATAAAAAGTCCACAAGACAAATAACAAGCCAGGAATCAAAACCAGAACTGGTAGTCAGACGAGCCGAGTCTGGAGCCAAAACGAATAGTCAGACGAGCCAAGTCAGGAGCCAAAGCGAGTAGTCAGACGATCCAGAATCAAGAACAAGGAGAACAGCAGAGTCAGGAACAAGCCAGGGATCAGGAACCAGGAGGGACATCAGACAGCCAGGTAATACACAAGAGCTCTCACAAACAGGTCTGAGACAACGCATGGGCAAAGCATACTGAACAGAGGCCCTTTAAATAATAAGTGATGACATCACAATTCTGAGACTGCATCCTGTCTCACACTGATGATGTACACCAGTCTGGTCATAAAAGGAAGTGCAGGAAATGAGCAGCATCACACAGTATGCACCAGAGTCAGCAAGAGAGGTGAGTAAAATGGCTGCCAGCAGCACATGGCAAACAAAGCAGGGAAAACCCTGACAAGACTCAGGTGAAAACATGCAGCAATATGTTACAATGTTGTTATTTTGTTTTATGTATGAAGATTGTCCAATATCCTAATATGCACATTTATTTTATATGTTTGTAAATAGTTGTATCTTTCAGGTTAAAGTATACACAAAGGTATGAAAAATAGTGTAATAGGTTTCTCCTCACTATGTGCCATGTTACATAGCAGAGCATGTGAAATTTTTAACTCCACCTCCTTAGCAAGTTGCAATTTGGCTATAAAAGCCAATGAATGGAATCAGGTTGCTATGTGATGAAGCCCCAAAGACAGCCCACTAAGGGGAGGGGCGAAACGCGTCATCAATCCTGCAATTGTTACTCACCTGTGAGCTGTTTGGCAAAGGTGAACCAAGCCTTCCATGCGGTGTCTGTGTATGAAGTGAGTTGATGTAACACTCAAAAGCAGACGCTGGAGAATAGTAAATTCACTGCAGAAAAGGATTACACTCATAACAAATAAGACACAGTGCAAGTAAAAAAAATGGGTCTGGAAAAGAGGGTCCTGAGTTAGACCTCAACTGAGCAAAGAAGCTACTGGGTTTATTTGCCCACGGACCGAAGATTTTGGTAATTTTTTTTTTTTTTAATTGAGGCTTTGGAAAAGGCATACAAGCTTATTAAGACCAACATAAATGAAAATTGTAATACAATGTCAGAATATAAGATACAATATACATGCCATACAATTTTTGAGCCTTGCACTGAACGCAAGGGGCCACTGTTGGACCCCATATAAAACATAAAATATGCAGAAGGCTCCAAGAAATATAGGAGACCACTCATGGATCTCATCTGACAAACCTCCTTTTTATAATAGAATATTGAACAACTATACAAGGTAATATTGCAACGTTTTATTAAAAAAGTTGTATATAGACCTCTGCCTGTAATGTAACTTCAAAGAAGGAATAGACCTTTTAACATTTAATATGAAGTGGATAGGCGCTGGTAACAAGAAAATTAACTGCAGGAGCCAAAAGACTTATGAAGGATTCATAGTTAGCATTTAAAGAGCCCAGCTAAATACATTTATGTTATAAGGGACTCATCTGCCACCAGGAAAGAAGAGGTTAAATAGCTTTCTACACGATGGTGCAAGTATACTACAGCACAGGATTAGCTGCATTCATTGCCACAATGATATACCTTGAGGGCTGTCACCAGAAGAGATAAATTATAACATGCAATTAAAGATATCTTATAAAACTCTACCTGAAATGTAGCTTCAAAAAAACAAAAAAGTAGGAGCTCTGTTAACACCTAGTATGAAATGGGTAGACGTTTATAATAGAAAAATGAACTAGCTAAAAGGGCATATAACAGAATTACAGGTAATATTTAAAGAGCCCAATTAAGTATGCATATCAAATTGAGGCTATGAGAAACTCATCTGCCCCCTGCAAAAAAGAGGCTAAATTGCTTTCTACAGGGTATTACATTCATGTTGTAGTACAGGGTTAGCTGAAGGCCATACCACAGTTATCAACAGAAAGGGTAAAGCTTATAGGTGCACACTTGAGACCTGATTAAAGTGTAAAGGCTATTACTCACAGCTCCAGCAACTGGCTTTGTAGTCAAAATAAGTAGACATCATGTCGCCTCGGCCGCAGGCTACACGCATCTGTTTATAATGCTAAGCTGGAGTTCTAGGAATGATAGAAGGGCTTACAATTCGACTTGTACTCTAAAGCAATATAGCAATTACAGGGGTTTGTTACTATGGATATTATAAAGGTTGGTCTATATACAAGATTTAAGCATGTCCCTGTGGGATATTATTAAACAATACAAAATAGGCATATATATGGTTAATCAGCAAAAATTAAACTTAAATCAGAGCTCTCTACCATGATATGAAATCAGTAAGAGTCAAAAGCAAACAGATATTCAAACTGCTTGAGAGTCCCACAAGATACGTTCCGTGTCTATCCTATTCCAGCCGGTGACATGGGCATATAGTTCCCCAGAGCAAGCATTGCGATGCTTATTGACCCTTGAGATCGCAGCAGTACCTTAGGAAGAGAGGAACTTAAGGGCAGGATGGTTCGTAGCCATGCTTCCCTTTGATCATGGAAATAGCGTGCACTCAGGGACCCCCTGAGTGCACATAGTTCAGCTGAATGGCTCGACAAAGGAGTTTGCTACACCAGATATGAGTGGAGGCACTGGGCAAGTGGGCACAGTATACGCTGTGAGCCTGACACAGGCGCTGGCAGGCAGGCAACTGCAATTAGATTACACAGGAAAAAAAAAAAAAGCAGACTGATGTTAGGGCTTTTTGGGGTGCTGTCTTTACAGCAGAGATCAGATGAGTCCTTCAGGACTGTAGTGGACACTGAATACACTAGCCTAGCTATTGATTTCCCTATTCAATCAGCAGCAGCTACACTGTCCTTCCTCTCACTAAGAATGCAGCTTCCAAATGAATCTAAAATGGATGCTGTCCAGGAGGTGGGAGGGTCTGGGAGGGAGGGTCTGCTGCTGATTGGCTGGAATGTGTCTGCTGACTGTGAGGTACAGGGTCAAAGTTTACTCAATGATGATGAATAGGGGGCGGACCGAACATCGCATATTTTCGCCCGCTGCGGCGAACGCAAACATGCTATGCTCGCCAGGAACTATTCGCCGGCGAACTATTCGCGACATCACTAATATATATATATACACACACACTTTTGAGCCCTTCCACTCAGGTGCACATAATGTATCTTAATGTAGTGTTATTTTATATATATATACATATAATTTTAATTAATCTGTGGGATCCTTTTTTTATTTCCAAGACATAGTGGAAATAAACTGCCAAAAATCTTTGGGAGCCGCATTTCTTTGTTATTACCATCATTATCGTAATGCTTACACATAATGGCAAAACGTTTATACCCCCGCTATTAGTCTACTCCCTAAATATGTTTCCTCTACCAATTCCAGTATCTTAATCTTACTAAAATTATTCTCTTCAAAAATAGAAAAAATATTATTTCAGCCCTTTGTAAAAAAAAAAATGGACCTTTCTTTTCATACCGCGTTGGGATCCAAGGAAACAAAAGCCAAATGTTTAATTCCAGCTATTAGTACTTAGCTATTATGGGTGCTGTCTTCTATTTTGCCTTTTTATAACATTTTATAAAAGTCTACTCTGACAATAATCTTTATCAAATTCTACCCTATAATTACACTTAATTGCAAGTTTTATTCCATATCAGTTCCCCACAAAGTGCTCTCCAAGCACTGTAAAGGTAGAATACATATAGAAGTCATTATGTTTAACAATAATCAGTAAATCATGGGGAAAATACCTCTGGTGAAGGAAAGGGTGAAGAATGTCAAAAATGGAACTCAGATTTTCTTTTTCAGTTTCCAACTGATAGAAAATTAGATTTCATATAAATCAATATTCTCACATTTGTGCATATTGCAGCATATGTGCTCTTATTTTCTATCACAAGTATCAAATAGGTTATTGAGCTTTCTGTCTATTGCCTCTTGTCTCATAGGGAGTGTTACATTTCTCGCTGTTGCCAAGAGCCACTTCCTTTGTTGTAGGTGAAATTTTCTTTTCTCTATTCTCAGTGGGACAATCTGATAATTCTGTAAACATAGAGAGAAAATTGCACTCTGCAAGAAATTTGAATAGTCCTTGGATGTATCTGTGTGCTTAGTATTGTTGTCAATTATATCCCATTCTTTTCATCTACTTAGAATACAGTGTAGCTGGGGTTTTTTTTTTTTGTTATTTAGTTTTTTTCTTAAAAATATTCAAGACTTTGTCTGGGAAACATGTATGAGCTATGCTTTGTATTTATTATAAAGAATCAATTATATAAGTTAAACTATAACAAATTATATATAAAATTAAATTTCATTAGTTTATATATACCCAACATATAGCTTGTTTGTTTCAACGTGCTGTAATTGGGTTTGTACATGCTTGCAAAGTGGAAAAAAATACATTGTCAAAAGGCATTACGCTTACCATCAGTTTCTAAAGGCGCAGTTTCCACCATTACAGTGGGGGTCCAGCAGCCGAATACAATTATCTATCCTATAGAAAACAAAAGAAGCTTAAAATCTAAATTTTATGCCCAGTTTCCATTTAATTTAAAGTGCAAGCAGGTAAATCACTACTGGGTACTGTCATTAAAGTCTCAAACCTTACGACATGCTAAACTAGGTGTAAAACACGAAAAATAAGCTTTTTGAGGCCTATCTTCAATTGCATTATTAAAGTTTGCAAACAATTCGAGCTTTTCTCTTTTTATTTTTATATATACTATTTAGTGCCGCCCCAGATATAGAGGCCCATTTATCAAGCTTTAAATAGAGCTTGAGGGCCCGTGTTTCTGGCGAGCCTGCAGGCTCGCCAGAAACAGCAGTTATGAGGCAGCGGTCTAAAGACATCGCCACAATTTAACCTGATTGAGTACGATCGGGTTGATTGACACCCCTCTGCTGGGGGCCGATTGACCGCGAATCTACAAGGGGCAGCGTTGCACCAGCAGCTCACAAGAGCTGCTGGTGCAATGCTGAATACGGAGAGCGTATTGCTTTCCACATTCAGCGAGGTCTGTCGGACCTGATCCGCACTGTCGGATCAGGTCCGACAGACATTTGATAAATAGGCCTCATAGTCTTAGTTGGAGTAAAGTTCTTCATTATATTTCAATATCTACTTACATATAAATAATATAATCAAGCACACAATTCCAGCTAGGCTTTTGCCTGCGTCAGCACTAAGGGCTCTATTTAACAAGCTCCGTATGGACCTTGATGGCCCCTGTTTCTGGCGAGTCTTCAGACTCGCCAGAAAGAGCAGTTATGAAGCAGCTGTCACAAAGACCGCTGCTCCATAACCCTGTCTGTCTGCTCTGAGCAGGCGGACAGACAGCGCCAGAAATCAACCCGATCAAGTACGATCGGGTTGATTGACACCCCCTGCTGGCGGCCCATTGGCCGCGAGTCTGCAGGGGCAGCGTTGCACCAGCAGCTCTTGTGAGCTGCTGGTGCAATGCTGAATACAGCGAGCGTATTGCTCGCCGTATTCAGCGAGGTCTGGCGGACCTGATCCGCACTGTCGGATCAGGTCTGCCAGACCTTGATAACTATGGGCCTAAATATTACATTTAAACATAAATGAAATCCCCAAAAAAATGACTGACCTTAGTTTAAAATAAATTCTTTACATTTTTCAATTATTTATGAGGTTACCAAATCACTCTACCTAGCTCATAAAATACCAAACTCTTAACACTACAACTTCTATGTCTTTCCCTCTCTAGCCGATCACAAGTAAGGAGCGAAGGCGCTAACATTAATTTTTATAATCTAAGGTTGAGTTACAATAGCAACAAACTTGTTATGGAGTGATTTTAAAGCAATCTGATATCGGATGGAAGTGTTAAAGGGGCAGTATACTCCAGAATTGTTATTGTTTAACCTCTTGAGTGCTAACGACGACTCTGAGTCATCACACCTTGAGGGAGATCTGGGGGCTCACAACCGCTCCTACCCCGGCGATCGGGCCTGTATAATGACAGGCATCGCCGGGGCTTCACGTTATGTGCGGTGATGTCACGCGCAATGACGTGATGACGTCACCGTGCAACTTTATTTAAACTTAACAGCGTTAAGTATAGGAAAAGGGGGCATGCTGCTTAGAAGCCTGTATCTCAGGCATCTAAGCTGCTACAGACCCCCCCAAGACCCACTGTTGGAAAGGTAATCGCTTAACCTTTCCAACAGTGTAAGTCTTGATCTGGAAAAAGAAAAAAAAGTTTAAAAAAAAGTTAAAAAAATAAAGAAAAACATTGAACAGCATAGCACACAGGTGGGAAAGTGCTTAGCACTCAAAGGGTTAAAAAGATAGATAACACCTTTATTACCCATTCCCCAGTTTTGCATAAACAACACTGTTATATTAATACACTTTTTACCTTTGTGATTACCTTGAATCTAAACCTCTGCAGACTGCCCCCTTATTTCAGTGATTTTGACAGACATGCATGTTAGCCAATTGGTAACATAGTAACATATTAGATGAGGTTGAAAAAAGACTGAAGTCCATAGAGTTCAACCTATACAAATTTAATATACTTACAATAAGCTCCAGTTGATCTTAAATTAATCTCACTAAGGTGACCCATGTAATACAAGCAATCATATCCATTCATTTTGTTTCTAGACAGAAATGTATCTAAACCATTTTTAAATGTATCTAGGGTATTGGCATTCACTACCTCCTTTGGTAATGAGTTCCACAATTGTATTGCTCTTACAGTGAAAAAACGTTTTTGTTGCAGGAGATAAAATCTCCTTTCCTCCAACCTTAAATTGTGACCTCTTGCCAGAAACAATTTTCTTGGAATAAACAGAGCTTTTGCCATCTCTATATATGGGCCTTGAATATATTTATATAAAATAATTATGTCAACTCTCAAGCGCCTTTTTTTCTAGGGAAAACAGACCCAATTTGGCTAGCCTATCCTCATAGCTTAAATTCTCCATTCCCCTTATTAGCTTTGTGGTCTTTTTCTGAACTTTTTCTAGTTCTGCAATATCTTTTTTTGTGATCGGTCCCCAAAATTGCACTCCATACTCAAGGTGAGCTCTTACCAGGGATTTATATAGTGACAGTATTATGCTTCCCTCCCTTGAATCAATGCCTCTTTTAATACATGCTAGTACCTTATTAGCCTTTGAAGCCGCTGCCCTGCATTGTGCACCCATCTTTAGCTTGTATCTATAACTACTTCCAAATCCCTTTCTTTCTCTGTTTGGCTAAGTCTTGCCCCATTTAAATAATACATTGCCTGCTTATTTTTACTTCCAAAACGTAGAACCTTGGATTTTCCCGTATTGAATCTCATTTTCCATTTACCTTGCAGATCCCTTTGTAACGAAAATTCATCCTGCTCTGACCTAATGACCTTACTTAACTTAGTATCATCTTCAAAAATAGAGATGTTGCTATTTCCTTGCTCCAAGTCATTAATAAAAATATTAAAAAGAACAGGGCCCAGTACTGATCCCTGGGGGACTCCACTGATTACCTTTGTCCTATATGAGTATGACCCATTCACTACTTTTATCCAGTTATTTATCCATGAGCTAAAATTTTCAGCTATTCCGAGTCCCTTAATTTTGTGCATTAATCTCTCATGTGGCACTGTATCAAACGCCTTTGCAAAATCACATCAACTGATGCCCCTTTATCTATATTTTTACTTACTTCCTCATAGAAATCAATTAGATTAGTTTGACATGATCTATTTCTCATAAAACCATGCTGATTTGAACTCATAATCTTGTTTACACGAATAGGCTCATTAATATAATCCCTTCAAATATCTTCCCCACTATTGATGTAAGACTAACTGGTCATTAGCTTCCTGGATCATCCCTGCTTCCATTTTTGAAGAGTGGCACCACATCAGCTTTACTCCAATCCTGAGGTACTATGCCTGAGGATAATGAGTCTTGAAAATGTAAGAGTAGAGGTTTGTCTATAACAGTGCTAAGTTCCCGTTAACACCCTTGAGTGTATTCCATCTGGGCCTGGAGTTTTATTTACCTTAATATTATCCATTTTTTCTGATATCCTCTAGCCATAACACAGTTAATGGTATGGGCTGGCATGTTCTAGCTTGTTCCAAAGTATCCTCCATTGGTTCCTCTCTTGTGTATACTGAAGAGAAGAACTTGTTTAGTACCTCAGCCTTCTCCCTGTCACTGTTAATCATGCTACCATCCACACATTTTAATGTACCTATATTGTCCATCTTAGATTTTTTGCTATTTATGTACTTAAAGAACATTTTAGGGTTAGACTTAGAATCCTTTGCAATTAAGCTTTCATTTTCAATTTTGGCTAATTTGATTGCTTTTTTGCATACTTTGTTACTTTACTTATAAATATGGTATGTTGAGATAGTACTATTTTCTTTGAATAATTTAAATGCCCTACGTTTTTTCCTAATTTCTCTTAACACATTTTTATTTAGCCACATTGGCTTGGATTTTTTTTTTTTTATTTTTATAACCATATGGTATTTGTGATATGTATATTTATTTAACAAAGTTTTAAATGTTATCCATTTATCCTCTTGATTTTTATTAGAGAATACTTTGTCCCAATTTATGTTATTTAATGATTTGCTTAAATAGTTGAATTTTGCTTTCTTAAAATTAAAAGTCTTAGTTAAACCTTTAAGAAACTGATTATGAAAAGAGGTTTCAAATGTGACTATGTTATGATCACTGTTACCCAAAGTTATTTGACTTCTATGTCTGATATTATATCTGTATTATTGGATAGCACTAAATCCAATATGGTTTTACTCTTAGTTGGCTCCTCTATTAATTGTGACAAGAAGTTATCCTGAGAACATTTAAAAATCTATTCCCCTTAGCTGAATTACTAGTTTCATTGGCCCAGTTTATATAAGGGTAATTAAAATCTCCCATAATTACAGTACTGTTATTATCAGCCTTACCTATTTGCATTAGTAGTTGAGTTTCCTCCATGTCACTAATGTTGAGGGGCTTGTAGCATGTTCCAAGTAATATTTTTTTAGGATTTGTTCCCGACTCTTAAATAACTCCACTGGAGTGAGCACACTGTTATCTATATGACACACATGAACTAACAGTGTCCAACTGTCAAAAACTGTCACTAGTTTAGAAATAAGCATAAGGGCCTTCCTAGAGTACCAAGAGAGCAAAGCAAATTTGATGATAAAAGTAAATTGTGAAGTTGTTTAAAATTGCATGCCCTATTGGAATCATGAAGGTTTAATTTTGACTAGACTGTCCCTTTAACAACACATTAACTTATGCATACATGAAAGACCAACTGAATGCATTGTGCAAAATATTTAAATGGAAACCTGGTACTAAAATGGAAACTACTTTTAGCTGCTGGCAACTTCAGTTGTATTTTTATCAACTCAATGGAAACGAGCCAATCTTGGGGTATATTTTAAGATATCTAATCATATGAGATTGTATTATATCGTCCTTCACCACTGTGAGATCCCTCACAAGATTCTAGAAAGGCAGATTTTGCTATGCCTCTCTATGGGGTGTTCCCTGTATTTCTGTATGTGAAGTAGAGGCAAGCTCAGTACAATATAACACTTCATGACATGATAGTTTTGTTTAAAAAAATATTTAAGTGAGACTCTAAAGAATGACTTGCAACAAAATGTAGTATTCAGCACTAAATTTATTGAGATACAGGATAATGCAGTCACACATCATTTTCATAAGCATTGCATTGTAGGGAAAGCTAGATCAATATAATTAAATAATGGGATAGTTCTGTTTTACTGTAAATATATCAATAGTAACATATGCTCTTAGAATTCTGAAAGGGTATAATAAGTGCCCCTTTTAAAGCCCAGAGCACTCTAAAAGTCATCTAGTAGAAAGGTGATTGAAAATTCAGTGGAAAAAACCTGATACCTAAAGGGACATGACATCTCTCATTTGAAAAATGGTAATTTCCTCTTTCAATTGAGTGGTTTTGTGTGTTTAGGGGGATCTTTGGAGCCACTGCCCTCATACAGTACATACATTAGGTAAGCGATTGTCATTTTTCTTAAACAGGCACTAAACATGAAACTATTTTGGAGCTCTATAACACACAAAGTGTGTCTCCAGGATTTAATTATGGTGGGGGCACTTCCTAAAGGGCCACCTGGGTTTTGAGGCAGGGTTGTTAGAGGAGGGGTGGTCTGGGTATCTGTGTCAGTTTTGGGTATTCCATGGGTTGGGGACAGGTGGTCAGTGGACTAGGGTGGGTGTAGCTGGGGGAACCCAGTACAAAGAGGTGGTGGGAAAATCAAGTGATGAATGAAGTTGGGAGGCACATGGGGCAAGCTATTATGTTGGGAGGCAGGTGCCCTGCCTGACCCCCAGGTGACTCCACTGACCCCAGAATAGCTTGTTTTGCAATGTTGCAATGCACTGTCTTTCAGAACAAAAAACATAACCTTTTTAACTTTATATTTGTATGACAGAAAATGTCAACCAAGTGACGCATGGTGCTTATGCTCCAATAAGGGGCTATGTATGCTCACAGATTTGCATAACGTATGGCTAAAGCTCAGTGGCATTTTTTTAAGCAATAAAAAAATGTAATAAACTAATACAGCGCAATCTAAGATCAACAATTTAGCTAATAACAAATCAGTGCACAGGCTTGGGCAACGTCACTACCCACAAAAAACAAATATAATAAATCCCAGCACAGAAACATTGAATAATGCAGCATATGTAATGTTTATTTAGCAAACAGGATAACATAATATCCAAGGGCCCCAAATCATCACACTCTCAAACACACAAAAGAACAATAAATAAATCAGAGATATACACCCCCAATGCGTCCCAAGGGGGGAAAAATGGTCATCAGCAGTCCAGGATTAGCAAGCAGAAAACTAAGCCATCACAACTATTTAGAAGACCCAGCCACTTATAACTTTATAGCCAGTCCATAGGTCGTAATTATGTGCATATATGTGTCAACAAGCGTGAAAGCAGTGCAAGTTATAGCAAGCAATAGAACCACTCCGAGTATGGCCACTTCTCACAGCCCATTTAACTAAGACACAGCATATGGAGCTCGTGGCAATCCAGGCTGCTGCTGATGACGTCACTCCGACGTGCGTTTAGGGACACCGCCCTTTCTCAAGGAGTCATACCAGACCTCATCTCAGGAAAGAATAAGTGCACCTAGGACACTGCTGATTGGTCTGAAAGAATGGGAGTTAAACACTCACAAGCCAAAACACACCTATTATCAAATAAACAGTGTTTATGTTATCTAATTGATTAGAAACTTGCAGCGCTGCCTTCAAAACTATAATACAGCATAATTGTTTTAATAATATTGCAGAGGAGCATATGTTTACATAAAAAAGCCAACCCAACTCAGCCCTTCTTTACGTAAAGGTACCCCATGAGATCTCTCTATTCAGACCCCTAGGAGACATAGTATCTAATCTTCTTATATATTGAACCTTTTTTGAAGAGGATTTTATTTGTCTGTCACCTCCCCGTCTTAAAGGGACAACTCCATCCACAATCTGGAAACGCAATTGACTTTTATTATTACCTGCCAAAGTAAAGTGGTGAGCGACCGGGGCATCTGCATGCAAATTCCCGGTCGCCGCTTTATGCTGACGTATCTTATCTTTGGCTATTTGGATGGTCTCCCCAACATACACTAGCCCACATAGGCATTTAATAACATATATGTAATATATTTGGAACTGCAGGTAAAATAACCTCTGATTGGTATACATTTCCCAGAGTGTGGATGTGTTATAGCATCTCCCTGTTGAAGGGAGTGGTATTGAGCACAGTTCCTGCATAAATAGCAAGCTTTCTTAGTAATCAGAGGGGGCCTTTTCAATGTACCTAGATCGGCCAGTACCAAGTCATCCCTAAGGTTCCTTTTTCTTTTATATGAAAATAAAGGTGGATATTTGAAGATCTGAGTTATTTGGCCATCTTGTTGTAGAACATGTCAATATTTAAGCATAATTCTACGTAATTTGCCACTGTGGAGACCAAACTGAGTAACAAAGGGTACTGAGAACTGTTTGGGTTGACGAGTACTTCTAGTAAGCAATGAATTTCTATCCACTAGCTGAACCTTTGCAAGGCTTTCACTGAGAACCTCCTGAGGATAACCTATTTTTTCTAAATTTAAGGGACATTTCATCTAATCTCATTTGGCATTCAAGTGGATCATCTACTATCCGTTTAGTACGTAATACTTGACTATAAGGTAAACTCCTTATCATAGCCGGAGGATGAAAGCTATCATAGCATAGCAAGTTATTTCTATCAGTCTTTTAGAAAAGATATCACAGCTCATAGAGTTCCCCCTGATAGAAACCCTATTATCCAGGAAACTGATCTGGTCTTTGTCCATCTCCATGGTGAATTTTGAGTTTTCAGTAGCAGCATTCAATCTGTGAGGGGTTTTGTGTGTTTAGGGAGATCTTTGGAGCCACTGCCCTCATACAGTACATACATTAGGTAGGTGATCGACATTTTTCTTTATCAGGCATTAAACATGAAACAATTTTGGAGCTCTATAATGCACAAAGTGTGTCTCCAGGATTTAATTATGGGGGGGCACTCCCTAGAGGCCCATCTGTGTTTTGAGGCAGGGATGTGAGAGGAGAGGTGGTCTGGGTATCTGTGTCAGTTTTGGGCATTCCATGGGTAGGGATGGGTGGTCAGTGGGCTAGGGTGGGTGTAGCTGGGGGAACCAAGTACAGAGAGGTGGTGGGAAAATCAAGTGATGAATGTACTTGGGGGGCACAGGGGCAAGCCATTATGTTGGGAGGTAGGTGCCCTGCCTGACCCCCAGGTGACTCCATTGACCCCAGAATAGGTTTTGCAATGCTTCAGAACAAAAAACATAACCCTTTTTAAGTTTTTATTTGTATAACAAAAAATGTCAACCAAGTGACTGCATGGTGCTTGTGCTCCAGTAAGGGGCTATGTATGCTCGCAGATTTGCATAACGTATGGCTAAGGCTCAGTGGAATTTTTTTAAACAATGTGTTGCAAAATGTTTTACAAAGTAATATTGGAAAATAAAACACTGGAATGCCACTTTCTCTCTCATATGTTTTATTAAGCATAGCAATAAAAAAAATGTAACGTTCACTCTTTAATTATTTTGCTGCAACAAATTTTACTTTCCCCCTTAGTAGTAGAACTCTTAATATGCATGCTATATACGTCACATGCACACAGCCAAAAGAAACAAAACAATATCACTTGTGCGCAACACCTATTGATCCATTCGTAATCTAGCCCTAAATATGATTAGTAATTTCACCCCAAGAAGGCATTCCAGAATTAGTTATTATAGAATTAACTTACAATATATCTGTCATTATAAACTCTTTAAAATCTCTAACCGGTGCAAATACTTTGCAAGTGTAGTCAAAACTCTAATTTAATAATTACTTTATAATTTAAAGATGCATAGATTGCCATTAATGTTAATCTGCATCTATATCTTATATTTTATATTCTATATCTTAACTTTTATTGCTAAGGATCTGCAAGCCTTGTTGAGAATTCAAAAGTATGGGAAACAGCACCAAACTTATCAGCTTCCAAATATATATATGTGTATTTGTAGGCATGACTAAGGACCTGGTATAGGTCCGAAACATTGTTGCTTTTCTTTTGTACTTTGGACCATGAAAGAGAAATAAAGGTCCCTTTTTAAATGTATCTGAGGCTGGAAGAATTCCCTGTATCAGCCTAAAATCAGTGGCAGGGAATCTCATTTTAAATAAGGAAAAAAATAATACCCTTTGCATCTTGTACTAACTAGTACAAATTGCTGCAGGACAATTTAACAATACATTTTTACTGTTTCTCTTTATTTAATATATTTAATATATCATTAATTTCAAATTATTTTTAAATTATGATTTTTGTGAGCCCTATTGTAATGTATGCATCTTCTTCACATACTTAAAGGGATATGAACCCCCCACATGTTATGATTCAGATTAGAGTAAACAATTTAAACAGCTTTCCACTTTACTTCTATTATATAACTTGCTTTCTTCAATTCCTTAGGTGAAAAGCATACCTAGGTAGGCTCAGGAGCATCAATGCAGTACTGGGAGCTAGTTGGTGGTTGGTGGCTGCGCATATAAGCCTCTTGTCATTGACTCACCCAAGATGTTCATCTAACTCCCAGTTGTGAGGTGGTACTCCTTGAACAAAAGATATCAAGAGAATGAAGCACATTTTATAATAGAAATACATTTCGAAGTTGTTTAAATCATGTAAAAAAAATGTTTAACTTCATGTCCCTTTAAATACAGGGAACATTGTGAGAAATACTATTCACAGGGTACAAAATTGCCTTTAGTGAATTCATGCTACTGGCAAGAGTTCTTAGATAATCTTGCAAGCCAAGAGACCTTTAAATAATCAGGCCCCTAGAGTGTATACTGCAGTTATCCTGAGATTAGATGTGTATAGGAAAATTCTATTTCAGCTTAAAGCTGCCTCTGATTGACTGCAGCAATATCAAATAAAATGACTTTAAAATTCTTTCAAAACCTGTCTTTTGCACATATGTTTTTTTCCTAGAATGTTTGTGCTATTAAAATGGACACCAATGTTCTATAGTGATAGGAAACAATAGACTTAATTATAGTAAACACTCGGCTTGATTACGAGTTCGGCGTTAGCTTTAAAAAGCAGCGTTAAGGGGTCCTAATGCTGCTTTTTAACGCCCGCTGGTATTACGAGTTACAGGTGTACCGCTCACTTTTCTTCCGCGACTTTTCCATACCGCAAATCCCCTTACGTCAATTGCGTATCCTATCTTTTTAATGGGATTTTCCTAACGCTGGTATTACAAGTCATGGAAGAAGTAAGCGGTACAGCCTCTACCTCCAAGACTCCTACCGCATATAAAAGTCAGTAGTTAAGAGTTTTATGGGCTAATGCCGGAACATAAAGCTCTTAACTACAGTGCTAAAAAGTACACTAACACCCATAAACTACCTATAAATCCCTAAACCAAGGCCCCCCCCACATCGCAAACACTATAATAAAATTATTTAACCCCTAATCTGCCGACCAGACATCGCCGCCACCTACATTATACCTATGAACCCCTAATCTGCTACCCCTAACATCGCCGACACGTACATTATAGTTATTAACCCCTAATCTGCCGCGCCCAACGTCGCCGCCACCTAACTACAATTATTAACCCCTAATCTCCTGACCGTAAATCACCGCCACTATAATAAATGTATTAACCCCTAAACCGCCGCACTCCCGCCTCGCAAACACTAGTTAAATTTTATTAACCCCTAATCTGCCCCCCAACGTCGCCTCCACTTACCTACAATTATTAACCCCTAATCTGCCGCCCCAACGTCGCCGCTACTATATTAAATATATTAACCCCTAAACCTAAGTCTAACCCTAACCCTAACACCCCCCTAACTTAAATCTATTTTTAATAAATAGCTATTTTAGGATTTATATTTATTTTACAGGCAACTTTGTATTTATTTTAACTAGGTACTATAGCTATTAAATAGTTAATAACTATTTAATAACTACCTAGTTAAAATAATTACAAAATTACCTGTAAAATAAATCCTAACCTAAGTTACAAATACACCTAACACTACACTATCAATAAATTAATTAAATAAATTAACTACAATTATCTAAAATAAAATACAATTAAATAAACTAAACTATAGTACAAAAAACAAACACTAAATTACAAAAAATAAAAAATATTACAAGAAGTTTAATCTAA
Source organism: Bombina bombina (assembly GCF_027579735.1). Taxonomy (NCBI): domain Eukaryota; kingdom Metazoa; phylum Chordata; class Amphibia; order Anura; family Bombinatoridae; genus Bombina; species Bombina bombina. The sequence continues at coordinate 529,639,312 of NC_069502.1, read as the reverse complement.
TTACACCTAATCTAATCCCCCTAATAAAATAAAAAAGCCCCCAAAATAATAAAATTCCCTATCCTAAACTAAATTACAAATAGCCCTTAAAAGGGCCTTTTATGGGGCATTGCCCCAAAGTAATCAGCTCTTTTACCAGCCCTTAAAAGGGCTTTTTGCGGGGCATTGCCCCAAAGTAATCAACTCTTTTACCTGTATATAAATACAATACCCCCCCAACATTACAACCCACCACCCACACACCCCTACTCTAAAACCCACCCAATCCCCCCTTAAATAAACCTAACACTACCCCATTGAAGATCACCCTACCTTGAGCCATCTTCACTCAGCCGGGCCGAACTCTTAATCTGATCGGGGCACAAGTGGTCCTCCAGCCGGGCAGAAGTCTTCATCCAAGCGGCATCTTTTATCTTCATCCTTCCGGCAATGAGCGGCTCCATCTTGAAGACCTCCGGCACGGAACATCCTTCTTGGCCAACGACTACCCGACAAATGGTTGGTCCTTTAAATGATGTCATCCAAGATGGCGTCCCTCAAATTCCAATTGGCTGATAGGATTCTATCAGCCAATCGGAATTAAGGTAGGAAAAATCTGATTGGTTGATTTAATCAGCCAATCAGATTGAAGTTCAATCCGATTGGCTGATTAGATCAGCCAATAGAATTGATCTCGCATTCTGTTGGCTGATCCAATCAGCCAATCGGATTGAACTTCAATCCAATTTGCTGATTAAATCAACCAATCTGATTTTTCCTACCTTAATTCCGATTGGCTGATAGAATCCTATCAGCAAATCTGAATTTGAGGGATGCCATCTTGGATGACGTCATTTAAAGGACCAGCCATTCGTCGGGTAGTCGTCAACCGAGAAGGATGTTCCGCGCCGGAGGTCTTCAAGATGGAGCCGCTCATCGCCGGAAGGATGACGATAGAAGATGCCGCTTGGATGAAGACTTCTGCTGGATGGAGGACCTCTTCTGCCCCGATCGGATGAAGACTTCTGCACGGCTGGAGGACCACTTGTGCCCCGATCGGATGAAGAGTTCGGCCCGGCTGGGTGAAGACGGCTCAAGGTAGGGTGATCTTCAATGGGGTAGTGTTAGGTTTATTTTTTTTTATTTTTTTTAGGTTTTAGAGTAGGGGTGTGTGGGTGGTGGGTTGTAATGTTGGGGGGTATTGTATTTCTTTTTTTTACAGGTAAAAGAGCTGATTACTTTGGGGCAATGCCCCGCAAAAAGCCCTTTTAAAGGCTGGTAAAAGAGCTGATTACTCAGCAAAAGGCCCTTTTAAGGGCTATTTGTAATTTAGTTTAGGTTAGGGAATTTTATTATTTTGGGGGCTTTTTTATTTTATTAGGGGGATTAGATTAGGTGTAATTAGATTAAACTTCTTGTAATATTTTTTATTTTTTGTAATTTAGTGTTTGTTTGTTTTTGTACTATAGTTTAATTTATTTAATTGTATTTTATTTAAGATAATTGTAGTTAATTTATTTAATTAATTTATTGATAGTGTAGTGTTAGGTGTATTTGTAACTTAGGTTAGGATTTATTTTACAGGTAATTTTGTAATTATTTTAACTAGGTAGTTATTAAATAGTTATTAACTATTTAATAGCTATAGTACCTAGTTAAAATAAATACAAAGTTGCCTGTAAAATAAATATAAATTCTAAAATAGCTACAATGTAATTATTAGTTACATTGTAGCTATCTTATGGTTTATTTTATAGGTAAGTATTTATTTTTAAATAGGAATAATTTATTTCATTATAGTAATTTTATTTAGATTTATTAAAAATAGATTTACGCTAGGGGGGTGTTAGGGTTAGAGTTAGGTTTAGGGGTTAATACATTTAATATAGTAGCGGTGACGTTGGGGGCGGCAGATTAGGGGTTAATAATTGTAGATAGGTGTCGGCGATGTTGTTGGGGCAGATTAGGGGTTAATAAAATTAATACATTTATTATTGTGGCGGCGATGTCCGGTCGACAGATTAGGGGTTAATAATTGTAGCTAGGTGTCGACAACGTTTTGGGGGGCAGATTAGGGGTTAATAAAATTTAACTAGTGTTTTCGGGGCGGGAGTGCGGCGATTTAGGGGTTAATACATTTATTATAGTGGCGGCGATGTCCAGTCGGCAGATTAGGGGTTAATAATTGTAGTTAGGTGGTGGCAACATTGGGGGCGGCAGATTAGGGGTTAATAAATATAATGTAGGTGTCGGCGATGTTAGGGGCAGCAGATTAGGGGTTCATAGGTGTAGGGGGCGGCGGTGTCCGGAGCAGCAGATTAGGGGTTAATAATATAATGCAGGTATTAAGAAATAATCATTACCCAAAAATACAATAGCCTTTAAAGAGGAAAAAAAAAAGAAGGAAAACCACATAAATTATTACAAAGATATGCTTATTGCTAAAGGCTCTTAAATTACATGAGATCTTTCTCTCACTTGACCTTCCTTCTCACCTGTCTAATAACTGAACAAGGATCAAATAACAAAACAAATCAAAACAAAAAAAAAAAAAAAAAAAGGGGAAGAATTAGGAATACACAAAACCTGAATAACTCTCTCTCGATCCCCACCCCACCCCCACCCCACCCCCACCCCATCCCCCCGAGCGCTATCAACTAGTACTCCCTCATAGTGCCATCAATCCATGTATGTGGGAAAACATTAAGTAACGTTAGTTCCGCAAAACACACTGAAGAAAGAAAAGGAGAAAGTATCCTTTTTTGCAAAGGATATGGATAAGACAAAATAACTGGTGTCCATTTCCATAGAAACTTCTTAATCCTTCTCTCCGATACATCATAGAGATGAAATGATTCAAAAGCAATTTGATCTTGCAAAAATTTAAAAACCATAGTTAATCCCGGTATCCGCCTAGCTTTCCAATTTTTAAGAATACAGTATCTAACAGTGAGAATAATAGTATTTAAGCTATTTATGGTGTTCACATTAAAGGCCTCTTGTGGAGGACATAAAAAGATGACATCTTCCGCAGATAAAGCAATTGATACTTTATATAATTTATTAAACCAGAATATAATCTTTAACCAAAATTGTTTTACGCTAGGACATGTCCAAAACATATGAAGCAGGTCAGCCCTATCATGTGAACAGCGGGGGCATAAACTAACCAAAGTCGGGTAAAATCTAGAGATTTTCCACGGATAAAGATAAAAATTATTAATCAGTTTCATGTGAGATTCATTCCAAGATATCGGAACTTTACACTTACGTAAAGAGTCAAAACTCTGAATAATCTTATCATGATTTACTGATGGGATTAGTGGCAACCAGGACATACAGATGTTATCCCTAAATACGAGACTCTGCTTGGTCAACATAATATCATACATCAATGATATTGAAGAGTTTCCTGCCACAAATTTTCATATAAAAAGTTTAATATCCGACCAATCAGAGAGCGAAGAAGTGGGCCGACTTTGAGATAGGACGAAGTGGCGAATTTGAAAATAAGCGAATAGATTAGATCTAGCTAAATCATATTTATTAAAGATCGTATCCACCGTTAATAATTGGTCATTCTCATCCAATAACTGTTTGACATAATGTAGTCCCTTATCGGACCAATCTTTAAAAACTTTTTGATAGAGGCCAGGTAAAAAAATTGGATTATTTACAATAGGAAGCCATTCGGAAAACGAATAATCTATATTTAACATTGCGCAGAACTTTTGCCAGGCAAAAACTATGGCCTAGATTTGGAGTTCGGCGGTAAAAGGGCTGTTAACGCTCCGCGGGCTTTTTTCTGGCCGCACCATAAATTTAACTCTGGTATCGAGAGTTCAAACAAATGCTGCGTTAGGCTCCAAAAAAGGAGCGTAGAGCATTTTTACCGCAAATGCAACTCTCGATACCAGAGTTGCTTACGGACGCGGCCGGCCTCAAAAACGTGCTCGTGCACGATTCCCCCATAGGAAACAATGGGGCTGTTTGAGCTGAAAAAAAACCTAACACCTGCAAAAAAGCAGCGTTCAGCTCCTAACGCAGCCCCATTGTTTCCTATGGGGAAACACTTCCTACGTCTGCACCTAACACTCTAACATGTACCCCGAGTCTAAACACCCCTAACCTTACACTTATTAACCCCTAATCTGCCGCCCCCGCTATCGCTGACCCCTGCATATTTTTTTAACCCCTAATCTGCCGCTCCGTAAACCGCCGCTACCTACATTATCCCTATGTACCCCTAATCTGCTGCCCCTAACACCGCCGACCCCTATATTATATTTATTAACCCCTAATCTGCCCCCCTCAACGTCGCCGACACCTGCCTACACTTATTAACCCCTAATCTGCCGAGCGGACCTGAGCGCTACTATAATAAAGTTATTAACCCCTAATCCGCCTCACTAACCCTATCATAAATAGTATTAACCCCTAATCTGCCCTCCCTAACATCGCCGACACCTACCTTCAATTATTAACCCCTAATCTTCCGATCGGAGCTCACCGCTATTCTAATAAATGGATTAACCCCTAAAGCTAAGTCTAACCCTAACACTAACACCCCCCTAAGTTAAATATAATTTTTATCTAACGAAATAAATTAACTCTTATTAAATAAATGATTCCTATTTAAAGCTAAATACTTACCTGTAAAATAAATCCTAATATAGCTACAATATATTAATTATAATTATATTATAGCTATTTTAGGATTAATATTTATTTTACAGGAAACTTTGTAATTATTTTAACCAGGTACAATAGCTATTAAATAGTTAAGAACTATTTAATAGTTACCTAGTTAAAATAATAACAAATTTACCTGTAAAATAAATCCTAACCTAAGATATAATTAAACCTAACACTACCCTATCAATAAAATAATTAAATAAACTACCTACAATTAACCTAACACTACACTATCAATAAATTAATTAAACACAATTCCTACAAATAAATACAATTAAATAAACTAGCTAAAGTACAAAAAATAAAAAAGAACTAAGTTACAGAAAATAAAAAAATATTTACAAACATAAGAAAAATATTACAACAATTTTAAACTAATTACACCTACTCTAAGCCCCCTAATAAAATAACAAAGCCCCCCAAAATAAAAAATTCCCTACCCTATTCTAAATTAAAAAAGTTACAAGCTCTTTTACCTTACCAGCCCTGAACAGGGCCCTTTGCGGGGCATGCCCCAAGAATTTCAGCTCTTTTGCCTGTAAAAAAAAACATACAATACCCCCCCCCAACATTACAACCCACCACCCACATACCCCTAATCTAACCCAAACCCCCCTTAAATAAACCTAACACTAATCCCCTGAAGATCTTCCTACCTTGTCTTCACCATCCAGGTATCACCGATCCGTCCTGGCTCCAAGATCTTCATCCAACCTAAGCGGGGGTTGGCGATCCATAATCCGGTGCTGAAGAGGTCCAGAAGAGGCTCCAAAGTCTTCCTCCTATCCGGCAAGAAGAGGACATCCGGACTGGCAAACATCTTCTCCAAGCGGCATCTTCGATCTTCTTCCATCCGGAGCGAAGTGGCAGGATCCTGAAGACCTCCAGCGCGGAACATCCATCCGGACCGACGACTGAACGACGAATGACTGTTCCTTTAAGGGACGTCATCCAAGATGGCGTCCCTCGAATTCCGATTGGCTGATAGGATTCTATCAGCCAATCGGAATTAAGGTAGGAATTTTCTGATTGGCTGATGGAATCAGCCAATCAGAATCAAGTTCAATCCTATTGGCTGATTCAATCAGCCAATCAGATTGAGCTCGCATTCTATTGGCTGTTCCGATCAGCCAATAGAATGCGAGCTCAATCTGATTGGCTGATTGGATCGGCCAATCGGATTGAACTTGATTCTGATTGGCTGATTCCATCAGCCAATAGAATGCGAGCTCAATCTGATTGGCTGATTGGATCGGCCAATCGGATTGAACTAGATTCTGATTGGCTGATTCCATCAGCCAATCAGAAAATTCCTACCTTAATTCCAATTGGCTGATAGAATCCTATCAGCCAATCGGAATTCGAGGGACGCCATCTTGGATGACGTCCCTTAAAGGAACAGTCATTCGTCGTTCAGTCGTCGGTCCGGATGGATGTTCCGCGCTGGAGGTCTTCAGGATCCTGCCACTTCGCTCGGGATGGAAGAAGATCGAAGATGCCGCTTGGAGAAGATGTTTGCCGGTCCGGATGTCCTCTTCTTGCCGGATAGGAGGAAGACTTTGGAGCCTCTTCTGGACCTCTTCAGCACCGGATTATGGATCGCCAACCCCCGCTTGGGTTGGATGAAGATCTTGGAGCCAGGACGGATCGGTGATACCTGGATGGTGAAGACAAGGTAGGAAGATCTTCAGGGGATTAGTGTTAGGTTTATTTAAGGGGGGTTTGGGTTAGATTAGGGGTATGTGGGTGGTGGGTTGTAATGTTGGGGGGGGGGTATTGTATGTTTTTTTTTACAGGCAAAAGAGCTGAAATTCTTGGGGCATGCCCCGCAAAGGGCCCTGTTCAGGGCTGGTAAGGTAAAAGAGCTTGTAACTTTTTTAATTTAAAATAGGGTAGGGAATTTTTTATTTTGGGGGGCTTTGTTATTTTATTAGGGGGCTTAGAGTAGGTGTAATTAGTTTAAAATTGTTGTAATATTTTTCTTATGTTTGTAAATATTTTTTATTTTCTGTAACTTAGTTCTTTTTTATTTTTTGTACTTTAGCTAGTTTATTTAATTGTATTTATTTGTAGGAATTGTGTTTAATTAATTTATTGATAGTGTAGTGTTAGGTTAATTGTAGGTAATTGTAGGTAGTTTATTTAATTATTTTATTGATAGGGTAGTGTTAGGTTTAATTATATCTTAGGTTAGGATTTATTTTACAGGTAAATTTGTTATTATTTTAACTAGGTAACTATTAAATAGTTCTTAACTATTTAATAGCTATTGTACCTGGTTAAAATAATTACAAAGTTGCCTGTAAAATAAATATTAATCCTAAAATAGCTATAATATAATTATAATTTATATTGTAGCTATATTAGGGTTTATTTTACAGGTAAGTATTTAGCTTTAAATAGGAATAAGTTATTTAATAAGAGTTAATTAATTTCGTTAGATGTAAATTATATTTAACTTAGGGGGGTGTTAGTGTTAGGGTTAGACTTAGCTTTAGGGGTTAATACATTTATTAGAATAGCGGTGAGCTCCGATCGGAAGATTAGGGGTTAATAATTGAAGGTAGGTGTTGGCGATGTTAGGGAGGGCAGATTAGGGGTTAATACTATTTATGATAGGGTTAGTGAGGCGGATTAGGGGTTAATAACTTTATTATAGTAGCGCTCAGGTCCGCTCGGCAGATTAGGAGTTAATAAGTGTAGGCAGGTGTCGGCGACGTTGTGGGGGGCAGATTAGGGGTTAATAAATATAATATAGGGGTCGGCGGTGTTAGGGGTAGCAGATTAGGGGTACATAGGGATAACGTAGGTGGCGGCGCTTTGCGGTCGGAAGATTAGGGGTTAATTATTTTAAGTAGCTGGCGGCGATGTTGTGGGGGGCAGGTTAGGGGTTAATAAATATAATACAGGGGTCGGCGGTGTTAGGGGTAGCAGATTAGGGGTACATAAGTATAACGTAGGTGGCGGTCGGCAGATTAGGGGTTAAAAATTTGAATCGAGTGGCGGCGATGTGGGGGGAGCTCGGTTTAGGGGTACATAGGTAGTTTATGGGTGTTAGTGTACTTTAGGGTACAGTAGTTAAGAGCTTTATGAACCGGCGTTAGCCAGAAAGCTCTTAACTCCTGCTATTTTCAGGCGGCTGGAATCTTGTCGTTAGAGCTCTAACGCTCACTTCAGAAACGACTCTAAATACCAGCGTTAGAAAGATCCCATTGAAAAGATAGGCTACGCAAATGGCGTAGGGGGATCTGCGGTATGGAAAAGTCGCGGCTGAAAAGTGAGCGTTAGACCCTTTAATCACTGACTCCAAATACCAGCGGGCGCCCAAAACCAGCGTTAGGAGCCTCTAACGCTGGTTTTGACGGCTACCGCCGAACTCCAAATCTAGGCCTATGTTTCTAATAGTGATAAGACATCTGACATTCTGAGGCAGCTTCTGGACATCAATATGTAATATAGCTTTTAACACAAATGGAGCAATCAAATAATTTTATAGCTCTTCTGATGAGACTAGATTAGTGCCAGCAATCCAATCTATTGCCGTTTTGACCATAGCAGCTAAGTTATACAATTTAATGTTAGGAAGCGCCAATCCGGCCGACCCGAAGTTTTGCATTAATCTAGCCAATGCAATTCGGGGCTTTTTATTGTTCCAAATAAATTTAGAAACTTGGGAATTAAAAAACTTTAAATCTTTATTCAATAAGAATAAAGGCAAATTCTGGAGCGGGTATAACAAACGCGGAAAAATGATCGATTTTATCAAGTTAACTCTAGCTGTGATAGATAGTGGGAAGGCGGCCCAGAGATGTAAATCGGATCCAATTTTTTGAAAAAGAGGCTCAAAATTAGCTTTATACCAAAATTTAGGATTTTTATGCAAAACCAAACCTAGATATTTAATAGCATCAACCAATTTAAATGGAATATCAAGACCTTCTAGCTGAGAAGTATTTATACACATTAATTCGCTCTTTTCCAAGTTTATCTTGTAACCTGAAAAGGAGCTGAAAACTTTTAACACATGTAGAATCATAGGAATAGATTGCTGGACATTGGTGAGAAAAATCAACACATCGTCTGCGTAGAGCAACATTTTGAGACGGTATATACCGAATGGAACTCCTATCAAAATATCTCTACATCGAATCGCGAGAGGTTCCAAAGCTATATTAAAAAGCAAAGGAGATAGGGGGCACCCTTGCCTAGTGCCTCTCTGTAATATTATTTTAGGGGATAAAGACCCATTAATAAGTAAAAAGGAAATTGGTTTATGATATAATCTAATAATAAATTGTACAAATTCCCCTTTAAAGCCAAACTTCTCCATTGCCCTAAAAAGGTATTCCCATACAATTGAATCAAAGGCTTTGATCGCATCCAGGGAGAGTATAGCAGTCCCTTGCCATAATGGCTTCTTCCTCTCCTTATCCACATTCCAGGCATAATCTAAAAAATCTTTGCTGGATTTCTAGCTACCATAAATCCAGTCTGGTCTGGATGAATGATTTTATGTGTATAAGAAGATAGCCTTGAAGCAATAATAGCCATTAAAATTTTATAATCTGTGTTCAGAACCGAAATCGGCCTATAAGAGGCCGGATCTTTGGGATTTTTACCTTTCTTTAAGATGAGGGAAATATTGGCTGCAGAGAAATAACTAGAAATCATATTATTAGACATATAATAGTAATTAAAAAGTTTTTCTAAAGTGGGCAGAAGGAGCTCACCAAGACATTTATAAAACTCCGCTGGAAACCCATCTGGTCCAGGAGCCTTATTCATCTTCAAATGATCTATGGCTTTTCTAATTTCATCGTTAGATATTGGAGCATTTATCGATATTAAGTCCTCGCTACTTAATTGAGTCAACTTTATCATGGACCAAAAGGTATCTTGGTTAATAATATCCGTCTCTACTCCAGAGTATAATTGTTGATAATAGGCAAAAAATGCCTCCATAATCCCCTTAGTCTCCGTATATCTTCCCTTTTCAGTTTGAATCGCGGGAATAATATTTTTCTTTTTTCTGACCTTAGTGAGTCTAGCTAGATATTTAGCGGAGGAGCCATGCAATCCTTTAAATTGGAGATTTATTCTTGCTTCCTCCTCTAAGAGTTTTTGTTTTAAGAACAAGTCTCTTTCCTTCCTATTATCTTGATATTTTTTCCAGTTTCCCGAAGTGCGCCTTAAACAATAATTTCTATATGAGTTCCTAATTTTATTCATGATTTGGATTTCCCATGCTTTACTCTTTTTCTTCGCTATACTAATATATGATTGTATTTCTCCCCACATTACAGCTTTAAAAGCTTCCCAAAAAATTTCCGGTTTATTAGCATAGCTTATATTATCAGAATAGTATCGTTGCCAGAGGGATCTCAAACAATTAACAAATTTAGGGTTAGTGTGCAAATGTCGGGGAAAATAAAAACTAGGCGTTTGTATCCTATTCTTTAGCCCAGAAGGAAATGACAAAGAAATAATTGCATGGTCTGAGATAATGATATCTCCAATTCCTGTCCCTAATTTCTGACTGGCTAAATTCTCCGTAATTAACAGTAGGTCAATTCTCGAAAAAGTGCAGTGTGCTTTAGATTCGCAAGAAAATACCTGTTTATCTGGGTTTTTTAGACGCCATATATCCACTAATTTTAGCTTTGCACAAAATTGTGATAAATATTTTGCATTCTTTTTGTAAGCTAATCTATTTTTATTAGAAAGTCTATCTAATACCAGACATAAGGTAGCATTAAAATCACCCCCTAGAATTAAGTTGTCAGCACTAAAGGGAAATAATTTGATTTTTATTTTCTCCCAAAATTCTCTAGAAAACTTATTTGGGGCGTATATATTACAAATTCTAAATTTAATATCCTTTATAAACACATAGATAATGATGTATCTTGCAGCCGAATCTATTTCTACCTTATCCAATTTATATTCTAACTCTTTATGAAAAAGGATAGCAACCCCACATTTTCTAGCACGCCCAGTCGTAGTGACTACTTCCCCTACCCATTTTATCTTCAGTTTAGCCACTTCAAGCTCATTAAGATGTGTCTCCTGAAGGAGAACAATATCTGGTTTATAGCTAGCTAAAGTTTTAATAATCACTTTGCGTTTAATGGGGGAAGATATCCCTCCTATATTCCAAGATAAAATCTTAATTCCTTCCACCATCTAAAATCCGGCTAATTAGCCATTTTACAAGGGACAATCCACTCGGGGCGGAACGCGGGCACGGGACGGGGGAGGTAGGGGAGGGGCGGCGGCGGAGAGGGGTGAGAGAGAAAGAAAAAAAAAAAGAAAAAAGAAGGGGGGAGTACAGCAGGATGGGAAAAACATATCACACATAAAATACAATACAACAACTTCACTGCATTCGTTAACATATAATCTCTGTTATTTAGAACAAAAACAAATTCCATATAGAATGACCTTTTCATTATATGCAGACTAAAACTTTACCCTGTCTCTATAAATTTTTTAACATCTGCCACCTCATCAAAGGAATATTTAATACCTTTGTCCTCAATAATTATACGCGCTGGATATATCAAGCGAGCTTAAACCCCTTTATTTATTAGTTGTGAGCAATAAGGGGCCATTAGTTTTCTTTTCACTGACGTCTCATATGAGAAGTCCTGGAACAACAGAATCCGGTTCTTTCCAAAAATGGGTGGATCATTTTTTTAAAATAATTTCAATATTTCAACTTTATCTTGAAATTTTAACAATTTAAAGATACAGATTCTGTTCCTCGTGACTCCATCCGAGTAGGATTTCTTGGGGCCCAACCTATGTGCTCGTTCTATCGCTAGGGGTAGCAACTCAAGGGGCATCCCTAGTGTTTGTGGTAGTGTAATTGAGGTGAATTTCAACAGATCCTCATATTCTGATATTTCTGGGAGGCCCACTATCCTAATATTGTTACGCCTGGAGCGATCTTCAAGGTCCTCCAGGCGTGACTGCATGTTTTTAATTTTAGCTTCCTGTTTCTGAATTAAGTCTCCATGAATATGAGAAATATCTTCTACCTCAGAGATTCTTGTCTCAGCTTCAGTTAATCTATTCGAGAACTGCCTAACTTCAGAAGACAGTGTAACTAATTCAGCAGTAATAGTCCCCAGCTCTTTCTTAATTACTTCAAACTGTGGGGAAAATATCTCTGTTAGCTGAGAAATCAATGTTTGAGAATCAGAGGACATTTTATTGGTTTCTGTTGAGCTATCCAAACTGGTATCTGATGTTTTACTTTTTTTTTCTTTTTTTTTTACAGGCATTTTGGGTGAATTAGATTTCACCTGAGTGATAAATCTATCCATAAAGGATAGATTGAAAAAAGACAAATAAATCAAGTGCACATTGAAGTGAAGACCATCAAACACAAAAAAACAGTAATAAACACACAAAAAAAGAAACTATGAATAAATCTCTATGACCCCCTCCCCCCCTTTTACCCTTGTATTATATTTCCAGAAAAAATGTGACAATTATAATAGTATTATTATAATAATGATAATAGTGCATAGCAGTGCATACAGGCCTGTAAATCTCTCCTACCTAAACCAGTTAGTTTTCGCTATTCTTATATTTATATGGGCTTGTCTCCTTTTCTATATATGTACAGGCACACAAACCCAATATAACGTATTCAGCATCTCCCTTTAAGTGATAAAGTTTCTGGAAACCTTTCCTTAAAATAAACTTATTTAACAGAATAATACAAATTTTAAACAGGCTATATATCCCCCTGAGTTTCAGCTTGACACAACAATTACCATATAATATATTTCTTAGACATAGTATTTAGGGATGTCCGATTAAAGTTTTAACCCTCACTTCAAAGTTTGAAAGTTATATGGCTTGCTTTTCCGTAGTAACTTAACCTTTTTTCCACGGCACTATATGCCTGATATACCAGCCAGTTATTTCAAGGGATATTTTCCGCTATCACAATAGCTCAAAGAGTTAACTCTATAGATGTTCCCCTCAAATAACTCTTATTCCAGGTTTCCGAAGTATAGGGGCATCAGGACTTGTTTCCATATGGTGGCACAGCGGCCTCTCCTTTACCCAGCAATTACGGCTGTATCACAGGCCTCCCGACCAGAAGGATATAGTAAAGTTAATAACTTACAAATACTGCATGCTTCGCTCAACTCTCCTGAGCCTGTTTCGGCTGGGAACTAAAAGTCTGCTCTCGTCTTCAGCGATGCACCCTGTGCTGCTCAGCGTGTCTGTACAAGTTCCGTCTGCATAGAGAGCGTGGCGTTAGTGTCCTCACACACCTCCAATCCTCTATTGGTTAACAAAAGAGGCTCGACCTCAATACTGTTCCTGGATTGGTCAGAGCCCTTCTTTTGATGTATCCCCGGTTTAGCACATACCGGGTACAGTGACTTGAAGTGGGCCGAGGGAATCCGTCACACTAGCAGTGCCCTAGGAGGCAGAACCACCCCACAACGGGCACAACTTTTTCCTCTTTGCTCCAATGGCGCCCAGGGCACCGATCCGCTCTCGACGCTCTGTAACCCTCTGACAACACGAGCCTCCCAGACTCCACCGGATATGCCACTGCCAACTGGGTATTTCACATTTTGTAAGGTGGGTATAGATGCCAGCTTTAGGGTAAGAATACTTGATTTTGCTTTATCGGCTTTATCAGCTTTTTCACAGCCCAGTGAAGTTGCGGCTCAGACTGAAAGCCGTTTGTAGTCAGTTGGGGGTTTCCTGCCAGGGCCGAAATGGATTTGCCCGGCTCCCTAGGGTGCTATCAAACACCAGCAGCGGGAGAAATGGCCACAGGAGGAAGATGCATACAGCTGTCCATACTCGGTATCACACGCCAGCCTCAGCGTGCTCTACTGAACAGCTCCTCCCACCGGAAAACCCCGGGAAAAAAAGCAAAAGCTAAGTCTCAGCCCCATTGTTTCCTATGGGGAGATCGTGCACGAGCACGTTTTAGCTAGCTTAATGCTACCGTAAGCAACGCTGGTATTACAGGTAGAAGTGGCGCTAAATTTGCTCAACGCTCACTTTTCTGAGGCTAACGCAGCCATTCAGAAAACTTGTAATACCAGCGTTGTTTAAAGTGAGCGCTGGAAAAAAAGGAGCGTTAGCAACGCTAGTTTTTGACGACAAAACTTGTAATCTAGCCGACTGTTTTTAATCCAACAATCTTGAAAACTATAAATATGGTGAAAAATTAGTGTTTTAGGCTCTGTTAAAACATAAAGTCAATGAGTACTCTGATGAGACATTGTTTAGCAGGATATTTGTGCTCAAGAATAATCTTTATTGTGTTAGTATTTTATCTAATATAGGGGTAAATCCCAATCTGGTTGATTGTGTTTTTCAGCTCCTAATACGCCTTTTAATATAGAGTGTAAAACAGATCAATAGTACAAATTTAGTAGAAATAAAATCTTTCCTAGGACAAACATCCTAGGACTATCATTCTTATATTTGCATGTTGCCGCAAGACAAACCTTAGGCAGTTTATCCTCAGATATTTGTAAGATAAAGTTTTATTTATTTTGACCAGTTTAATTATACAAAGTTGAGTGACGCTCATGCTGCCTCATTTTTATGCAGAAAATTCCTCAGACTTTAACTTACCCAAATGATAATACACAATGCAAATAAAAAATGACTAATTTTCCCTATATTCATAGTGTAGCAAATGAGATTTGAAATAGAGAAACATCAAGTAAAGTATTTTTGAAAATATTTGGAAGCAATATATTGTAATGAGGCATTTCGTTTTCAGTGGAGATTATTTATATATATATATATATATATATATATATATATATATATATATATATATATATATATATATATATTTATATATATATATATATATATACAGTTTTGTTTTCTTCTTATTTCAGTAAATTCTATTTAATAGTTTCCCTCAATGTTCACATACATCTCTGTAAATCTATGTATAAATTATTATTAACTATTCCAGTGTCGGGCAATACAAATTCTCAGACAAGTACAGAGGATTTTGATAAACTTATTAATTGTTGCATTGAATGGTTTCACCTTATCATGAAGTAATGCCTGTGTTATCTTGAGAGATACTCTCTCTTCTAACAAATTGCTAATCAGCTCTGAAAGTCTTCCCCACAGTGATTGGACTCCCTGACAGTCCCACCACATGTGCCTAAATGTGCCCCTTTCTTGACACCCTCTATAACAATTTCCATTTAGCATTGTGGCAAAGTGTGCTGTCCTTACTGGTGTCAAGTACCATCTAAACATCACCTTTATGCAATTTTCTCTCATGTCTGCACTGATCAATCCTTTATATGAATTTAGCATCAGCTCATTCCAGTCATCCGTCTCCCACGTCTCTAATGTGTCTCTCTCCCATCTCTCTGTCATGTCTAACTTGGAATTGCGTTTAGCCTTCTGAATTAATACATAGATCCTAGATATCAATTTTTTCCCTCTAGGGGCCGCCATTACCATTCTCTCGAGCTCTGTAAGTTGAGAATTCTGTTTATGCGACGTATATGTAGTAATCACTGAACAAATCTGCAGGTATATAAACCAGTGTAGCTGTTCCGGTTCTATTTGGTTTCTTATATGATTAAACGTGAGCAATTTAGAGCTAGATAAAAAGTCAGCCACCCTATATAACCCCTTATTTGCCCATTTATCTACTATTTTCCTTAATTCATGTGGCAGCAGGAACCTGACAGGTCTTGCCAGTGACTTTGGCCCACATAACCGCAACCCTTTCGTGATCTTATTCTACTGCTTAATTGCATCTAGTGTTATTGGCGACCTATATTCCCCTGATTTAGTTAGTGCTTCTAAATCCCAGATTACATCCGCTGCTTTCGAATTACCCGCTATTTCTGCTTCTATCTGTGGCCACACCAATCCGTTGTATTGTTTACCTAAGATAACCATCTGCGCTAGTCTTGAGGCCTGATAATATTCCACTAAATTTGGGACCCCTACTCCCCCTACGTGTCTGTGCATTTTCAGCAATTGTGAGGCTATTCTCGGCCTACTTTCACCCCTCAAAAACTTCAAAATATCTGTTTGTAGTGCCTCAAGTTCCGGCAAGGGGATGCCAATCGGTATGGCTCTGAACAAGTACAACAATCTAGGAAGGACGTTCATTTTAATAGACATTAATCTCCCATACCATGAGAACTTGCCCTTTCTCCACTTCCTCAAATCAGCTCTAATAGCTTTTAAAACTGGGGTATAATTCAATTTGTAAAGATCCGTTAGATTTTCACCTATCTTAACTCCTAGATAAGTGATATAGCTCTTTGCCCAGGAGAATGCAAAATTTAATTCAATCGTTTTCTTAGTATGTGGCGGCAGGTTAAGTGCCAACGCTTCGCACTTGTCGGAATTTAATTTATATCCTGAAACCTCCGAGAAGTCATTCAAAACTTTATAGAGCTGTGGCAATGAGCTCATCGGTTTGGTGATCGTCAATAAGACATCATCTGCAAATAGCATAGCTTTATACTCTGAAGACCCTACCTGCACTCCCGAGATTTCCTCCATTTTCCTAATACAGGCAGCCAGGCGATCGGAGAGACCGCCGTCTCAGCCGCTCCACGTGGGTGTCCGCCATGTTATCTCACTCACCGCACTGTGTTGCAATACCCGGCCTGTTCCTTAGTCTCACGGAGCCTCCCGCAGCCGGTCTTTAAATTTGCAAACGATGTCCCTGTGCTCCGGTCAACGTTTTAGGGAATGAGGATCTAGTTGTCCAAGATTACTTAGCCATATCAGCCTTTATTCGCTGTGTACTGCCTGGAGCTCCTTAATCACGCAGCCATTTCTTGGCTTCCCCAGGCTCCCTAATGTCTGTATTTAAAGGGACAGTAAACACAAACATTTTCTTTTATGATTCAAGTAGAGAATACAATTTTAAACAACATTCCAATTTACTTCTATTATCTAATTTGCTTCATTTTTTAGATATCCTTTGTTGAAGAAATAGCAATTCACATGGGTGAGCCAATCACATGAGGTATCTATGTGCAGCAACCAATCAGCAGCTCCTGGGCATATCTAGATATGCTTTTTCAGGAAAGTATATCAAGAGAGTGAAGCAAATTAGATAATAGAAGTTTATTAGAAAGTTGTTTAAATTGCATGCTTTCTAAATCATGAAATAAAAAATTTGGGTTTCATGTCCCTTTAAATTTACTATAAAATCGATTCATCTGCCATATGGTTGTGTTTATCAGATGGCTCAGTTGGGTAAAGGACAAGCTGGGAATAGACGTCTGGGTTTTTTGGCTGTCGCTAAATTGAGCACTGTTTTTTTTATTTCAGCTACCATGCTTTTCTTTAGTTATTTCCCTAATTGTATGTTCTCTTTCCTTTTAAATTTATGAAGAGTTTAGTAGGTGATTCCCAAGAACTGAAATATTTGTAAGTAAGGTACTATATTTTTGATATCCCAAACATGCTTTTGAATAATCATAAAAGTCATGACAGGAAAACATTTAGTATATTTGTCATTTTAAAACTTAGGAAAGTGGGCCTCGAAAGAAACAAGACAACTGTCTTTTATGTTTGTTGCATTAAAAAAACAAAGGACTGAAACACTTGATCAAATAGGGCTATAACAGGATAGTGCAATTGGACTTATGTTTACTGTTCTCCTTTTAACCAAAAGCTGTCATAAAATAATATGAGGGGATTAAATTAAAGGGACATGAAACCCAATAAGATTTCTAGTAGCTCTCATCCTATTGGCTGTTTTGAACAGCCAATAGGATTTCAGAAACTCTCATCATATTGGCTGATTTGAATTTGAAGAATCAAATCAGCCAATAGGAATGCAAGGTCCAACATTTTGAAACGGCTTCCTTGCATTCAACTTCAGTGTACGGTGGTGACCGTATGAAGAGGACGCTCCGCGCAGGATGTCTTTGCCAGTCGCGGAGCCCGGGATGAAGATAGAAGACGTCCCTGTGATGGATGAAGATGTCATCGCATGGATGGAGATGGATGTCCGGAATTCAGGAACCATGAGTAGATATTCTGGGGTTTGTGTTAGGTATTTTTTTTATTTTCTGGGGTGTTTTTTTTTCAGATTAGGGCTTTGGGCAAAGTGTTAAAGAGCTGAATGCCCTACTTTATTGTAGGTTAGGGGGTGTTTTTATTTGGGGCTGAGAAAGTAAGAATATAGATAAAAAGTCAATCAGTTGATATGATACTCTTCGATTTTGCTAAGATTTTTCATAAGGTGCCACATGAGAGATTATTGTACAAAATTAAGGTAATGAGAATAGCTCATGGAAAAATAATGAGTTATATTAAATTAATCATTCTCAAATAGTACAAAAGTAATCAGTGGGGTGCCCAAAGGTTCAGTACTGGGCCTATTTATTTTTTATATTTTTATAAATGACTTGGAGAAACGATTAAATAGATCTCTAGTTTTGCAGATAATACAACATTGTGTAATTGAATTTGGTCTGCAAGGGGATTTACAAAAATTGGAAGAATGAACTGGTAACTGTCAAATTATATCTAATACTGGTAAATGTAAGGTTCTACATTTTGGAAGTAAACATTTGCAGGCTTCCTATTATTTAAATGGGACTAAACTTTAGAAAAACAGAAAGGAAAAAGGAAATACAAGGTTGTTTTGCAAGGAAAATAAGATATTACATGTATTAAAATAGTCATGTAGTACAGTTCTGGAGATTAATGTAATTTCAAAAAAAGGACATTGCAGAATAAAAAATATTCAGGGAAGGGCCACAAAACTAAAAAGGGGAATGGAAAACTTAAACTTTGAGGAGATATAACCTCTATGCAAAGTCCCAAAATGTGTCGTAAAGAAATTTTCAAGGTAACAATTTATTGAAACTCCCCCATTTGGTGGAAACTTCCAAGTAAAGAATAAATATTCTTGATTATTCTGGTGCAAGTTAAATTCTTCTTTTTTCACCTCAAAAGAAGCAACAATTCTTCATAGAGTGGCATTGTATAGATCAACAAGTATATAACCCAGAGAAGGAGTTACACACGTGTAAAAGAAATACTAGCTCTAGGACAAGAGTATTATCAGGTGAAACAGGAACTCTTCTAACTGTTTTAGTGAATTATAAACAAGTTTTATTAAAATATAAATAATTGTTTTTCATCTGTTAAATTACTAGGAGAGGTAAGCCAAATTGGGTAAGTTTATGCGCCAAACAAAATGTGTTTGAGAGGTGACATGTAACAAGAGGTAATACTTTAAAGCTAGAGGAAAGATTTAATCTCCAGTAACGTAAATGTTTTTTCACTGTAAAAGCAATCAAGTTGTGATCAGGACTGGATTTATAATAAGGCAGAGTAGCCATGTGCCTACAGGTGCCCTCCATGGAGGGGCGCCTGTTTCTGCCTATTATAAATACTGGTTCCCAACCTGCAGCCAGCGACTTCAAGCAGTAATTAAAGGGACATGAAACCCACATTTTTTTCTTTCGTGATTCAGATAGAGAATACAATCTTAAGCAACTTTCCAATTTACTTCTATTATTTAATTTGCTTCCTTCTCTTGTTATCCTTTGCTGAAAGGTTTATCTTGGTAGACTCAGGAGCAGCAAAGAACCTAGGTTCGCACTGCTGATTGGTGCCTGCATATATATACTGATTGTCATTGGCTCACCCATGTGTTCAATTAGAAACCAGTAGTGCATTGCTGCTCCTTTAACAAATGATACCAAGAGAATGAAGCAAATTAGATAATAGAAGTAAATTAGAAAGTTGTTTAAAATTGTTTTCTCTATCTGAATTAATAAAGAACATTTTTGGGTTTCATGTCCCTTTAACTCTCTTGCGGTCAGCAAACAACATACAGTATGTTTAATTCCAATCATGCAATTATTTTGAAAGAAAAAAAACGACAAAGGAAAAAACAGCATAAAAGGCTTTGCACCATGATTTTCAAATCTTTATCTTTGTTTCCACTGCCAATTAAAGCACAATACTCACAGTTTAGTGGGAGCATGCACTATTTGTACCTGCTGTCATTATGCCCTAGGGAATGCACTTGGGCACAAAAAAGTGTTCACAGTGCTCCCTGATCTGGCAGACAAGACAGTTGCCACTAAAAATGAGCAGTGGCTGACAGGTAACAGTGCATACCTCAGTAGCAATAGTTTTATTTTTCAATAGTCCAGTCTGTTTCATTAATGTAACCTTAATATCTAATAAATATATATATATATATATATATATATATATATATATATATATATATATATATATATATATATATTAGGGATGCACCGAAATTTCGGCCGCAGAAAGTTTCGGCCGAAAATGGCATTTTTGGCTATTTCGGTTTTCGTTTTTTTTGCCTGTTATTTTCGGTAAAATTGTTGTGTAGCATGTTTCAAATTTGATGCTAGCCTAGAGCTGCTGTTTAAGTTTATTACTTGACTTACTTTTCTGCATATAATGAATTTTCTAGGACTATACTTTATTTGGATAATTGGTAAAAAAAAACAGTTAAATATGATTGTGTTACATAGAACTAAATGAAGAATAATACAGTATATTTATAGTTATAATTGTTTTAAGTAGGGATGCACCCCAATTTTGGTCACAGAAACATTTTGACCGAAAATGGCGTTTTTTGCCTGGTTTTTTTCTGTCTTGGTAAAATTATTGTGTAGCATATTATTGTTTTAAGATATTTTTGTCCAATTTTAGTGTGTTACTTTCAATAAAAGTGTGGGCTTTTTTATTGGCTCTAACAATGCAAAAAAAACAAAACAAAAAAAAGTAATTTGAAAAAATACATTTTCGGTATCAGTTTCGGTTTTCGGGCCAAGTGCATTCCGGATTTTTGAATTCGGTTTCGGTCCAGAATTTGCATTTCGGTGCATCACTAATATATATCCTATATAATAAAAGCCAAGTATGTTTGTCAGATGCAGTCATGCGCAGTAGAGACTGCACGTGACAAACATACCTGGCCGTTTGGCTCCTGACACTCAGCACTCAGCACAGAGCAAGGCTGAAGCGGAGTGTCAGGGAGCGTGGCCGATGGGAGCGTTGTGATGGGGGCATGACCTGGAGCGATGGGGGCGTGGCCAGGTGGGTGTCGTCACAATGGGGCGTGGCCGGACGGGGTGCCGCGATGGGGGCATGGCCAGAGAGGCAAAGGCTTTCAATTAAGAAAGAGCCAGAGAGGGAGCAGGAGGGGGGAGAGAGCCAAAGAGGGGGGAGAGAGAGCCAAAGAGGGGGGGAGAGAGAGCCAAAGAGGGGGGGAGAGAGAGCCAAAGAGGGGGGAGGAGAGAGCCAAAGGGGGGGAGAGATCCAAAGGGGGGGGGAAGAGCCAAAGGGGGGGGAGAGCCAAAGAGGGGGGAGAGAGAGAGCCAAAGAGGGGGGAGAGAGAGAGCCAAAGAGGAAAGAGAGAGCCAAAGAGGAGAGAGAGCCAAAGAGGGGAGAGAGCCAAAGAGGGGGGGAGAGAGCCAAAGAGGGGGGAGAGAGAGCTAAAGAGGGAGGAGAGAGAGAAAATGAGGGGGGAGAGCCAAAGAGGGGGGGAGAGAGCCAAAGAGAGGGGGGAGAGAGCCAAAGAGGGGGGGGAGCCAAAGAGGGGCGTGGCCGGGCGGGTGTCACCGCAATGGGGCATGGCCGGACGGGGTGCCGTGATGGGGGCATGGCCAGAGAGGCAAAGGCTTTCAATTACGAAAAAGCCAGGGGGGAGAGAGCCAAAGAGGGGGGAGAGAGCCAAATAGGGGGGGGGAGAACAAAAGAGGGGGCAGAGAGAGCAAAAGAAAGGGGGGAGAGCGCCAAAGAGGGGAGAGAGAGAGCCAAAGAGGGGGGGAGAGAGAGCGCAAAAGAGAGGGGGGAAGAGAGAGCAAAAGCTTTCAATTAAGAAAGAGCCAGAGAGGGAGCAGGAGGGGGGAGAGAGCCAAAGAGGGGGGGAGAGAGAGCCAAAGAGGGGGGGGGGGGAGCCAAAGAGGGGGGGAAAGAGCCAAAGGGGGGGAGAGCCAAAGAGGGGGGAGAGAGAGAGCCAAAGAGGGGGGGAGAGAGAGAGCCAAAGAGGAAAGAGAGAGCCAAAGAGGAGAGAGAGCCAAAGAGGGGGGAGAGAGCCAAAGAGGGGGGAGAGAGAGCTAAAGAGGGAGGAGAGAGAGAAAAAGAGGGGGGGGAGAGAGCCAAAGAGGGGGGGAGAGAGCCAAAGAGAGGGGGGAGAGAGCCAAAGAGGGGGGGGGGAGAGCCAAAGAGGGGCGTGGCCGGGCGGGTGTCACCGCAATGGGGCGTGGCCGGATGGGGTGCCGTGATGGGGGCGTGGCCAGAGAGGCAAAGGCTTTCAATTACGAAAGAGCCAGAGAGGGAGCAGGAGGGGGGAGAGAGCAAAAGAGGGGGGGAGAGAGCCAAAGAGGGGGGGGGGGGAGAGAGAGCCAAAGAGGGGGGGAGAGAGAGAGCCAAAGAGGGGGGGGAGAGAGAGCCAAAGAGGGGGGGAGAGAGAGAGCCAAAGAGGAAAGAGAGAGCCAAAGAGGAGAGAAAGCCAAAGAGGAGAGAGAGCAAAAGAGGGGAGAGAGCCAAATAGGGGGGAGAGGGAGCCAAAGAGGGGGGAGAGAGCCAAAGAGGAGAGAAAGCCAAAGAGGAGAGAGAGCAAAAGAGGGGAGAGAGCCAAAGAGGGGGGAGAGAGAGCCAAAGAGGGGAGAGAGAGATCAAAAGAGGGGGGAGAGAGAGCCAAAGAGAGGGGGGAGAGAGCAAAAGAGGGGGGAGCCAAAGAGGGGGGAGAGAGCCAAAGAGAGGGAGAGAGCCAAATAGGGGGGGAGAACAAAAGAGGGGGCAGAGAGAGCAAAAGAAAGGGGGGAGAGCACCAAAGAGGGGAGAGAGAGAGCCAAAGAGGGGAGAGAGAGAGCCATAGAGGGGGGGGAGAGCCAAAGAGAGCGGGGAGAGAGCAAAAGAGGGGGGGAGCCAAAGAGGGGGAGAGAGCCAAAGAGGGGGGAGAGAGCCATATAGGGGGGGGAGAACAAAAGAGGGGGCAGAGAGAGCAAAAGAAAGGGGGGAGAGCGCCAAAGAGGGGAGAGAGAGAGAGAGCCAAAGAGGGGAGAGAGAGAGAGAGCCAAAGAGGGGAGAGAGAGAGCCAAAGAGGGGGGAGAGAGAGAGCCAAAGAGGGAAGAGAGAGAGCAAAAGAGAGGAGAGAGAGCGCAAAGGAGAGGGGGTAGAGAAAGCCAAAGAGAGGGGGGAAGAGAGAGCAAAAGAGAAGGGGGAGAGAGCAAGGGGTGTGACCACTGTACTGCAAAAAATGGCCCGTGTACACAGGCTTTAGTACTAGTATATATATATATATATATATATATATATATATATATATATATATATATATATAGGGGAAGCGCTTCAGGTTTCAGTGACTACAAGCTCCCGGACTGTAAATTCGGCACTGGTTGTGATACTCCTTGTCTAAGGAGGTTGTGACTGCCAATAATTTAGTTAAAAATAGATTAGATGCATTTTCGGCAAAAAGAGAATTCAGGGAAATAATTGCTTGTGTTAAATTGTTTGGCATTCTAAGTGTATTAATGCAGCTTCTTTATTATAAATCAGTTAGGATCTGTATAGGATGAACTCATTTACTATGTTACTTTCTACTATGAGCGTTACATTAATTCAATTTATATGAAATTTTGTGAAGTTTGTTAAAAAAAACCAAATGCTGTGCTCGGCAGCCCTTACAATCCCCTTATTCTAGCCTTATAATAATCCCCTAAACCAGGGGTCAACAACCTTAGCACCCCAGATGTTTTGGAACTACATTTCCCATGATGCTGAGACACTCTTTAGGCTGTCTGAGCATCTTGGGAAATGTAGTTCTAAACATCTGGGGTGCCAAAGTTACTGACCCCTGCCCTAAAACATTAAAGCCCTCTACACAACTAGCCGCCTTAACAATATCCCTAACACACTTAACCCCCTAACCTCTTAATCCCCACTACAGCTAATGCCTCTAACCGCCAGACTGTAAAAAAGTGTAATAAAAACAAATTAAGTGCTCTGCAGCCCTTCAAACACCCTAAACGTAAACCACGATTAATTCCGTAAGCCACCAAACCCCCATTGCAACTAATCTCCATAATCAACCCCCCAATGCACTAAACCCCCCAGTCACTGAACCCCCACTACACCTAATTTCTCTGCCAGACCTCACCACCACAGTTAATTCCATAACTACCAGACCCTCCACAACACCTAATCCTTTTTCTGCTGCACCCCCACCCCAGATAACCTCCAAAAGCACTGAATCCCCCATTGGAACTAATCCCTAAACACCAGACCCCCACTGCAATCAGTTCCCCTTACTGTGACATCCCCACTACAACTAACCACAACTGATGGCTTATTGTTTGCTAGTGGGGCTTGTGGAGGGGTTTTACTGTAGGATGATAAGTCATTAGAAGAGGACCCTGGGGTGAGGAGCTTCAGTTATTAGCAGTCATTAGGTTGGGGAATCTTGCAGTGGAGGGGTCAATCATTTTGGGTCAGTTAAGATGGAGGATCTTGGGGTTGGTGATGGATAGTAGTTAAGGGAATTAATGTTGCAGGGTTAGGGGATACGTTGAGGAGTGAGTATGGCAGTTAGGGGGATACATGTGGTGGAGAGTTGGAGATAAGGGTGCTTGGTTTGGCTGGGTGAAGTGGTTAGAGGGCTAATGTACTGTTTTTATTTAGGTTTTCTTATTGAAATAATAATAAATAAATAAATAAATAAAGGTATTAAAGAATTTTGCTAATGAATCAATTTGTTATTCTTTCAATTTTTGGAGATGGTAGCTTATTATTCATTTTTGTACTATTGCAAAGAAAAACAGAACATTTGTGAATTTTAGTATTTCCTCAAACTCAAATGGACATCTCTAGTTGCTATCCAAGGCTTGTGTTTTGTTTTGTTTTAAACTTACTGTAAAAATTGATTTTCACTGCTTTAGGATGAGAGCTGAGCAATAAAGCATTAAGTACTTTACCTCTATCACCCACCTGTTCACTCTAAAATAGGATTTAGTTTTACAAATCAAATATATTTGTTTAAGAAAGGAATTCAAATGTGCTTTTGTATATAGAAAGAGTGAAATGGATCTGCAATATTTACAAATCAATGACAAGAAGGCTCTCTTAAATACTAATGGCTTTGAAAATAAATCTGTATATGTATTATGGAAAATAAACAAGTACAGTCAACCATGTAAGGTAAATGTAGCTAGATTCATTGACCTTTCTCTAATGCTTGTATTTTCCCAACTTGTATTGAGACATAACAGCTGCCAAGCGTCCTTGCTACATTTTGACTCTATCAACTGGAAATATGTATCGAAGAGATGATTTATGTTTGTTTTCAAAGCTATGAACATTGGAAATGTTTTTAGTTCACATAATCAGGTCAATCACATTTAACTTGCTGTGCAATACATAGAGTGACATGCCTTGCCTGCTACACTGAATTAATAGAGAATATGTAATGCTGCTTTCAATATCATACTGAGAAAAAAAACTAAGTTTTATTACATTCATCAAACCTATAGCCCAGATAAAAACCTGACAGACTGTATTTTGTGCCTGTCATACTTTGCTGTCAGGATAAGCTAGTTTAGGTGGAAAAATTTACTCAAGTGAAAAGAAGTCATGGAGCACTAAAGAAGCTAAATTGAAACTGGCTAATTTGCCAGGTATGATTTATATCAATAAAATATTTCTTATTCTATTCATTGCATATTATAATGGCTACAATTATTTGATGTATGCTTAGTTAATATTATAGACTGTTAAACAGAGAAACTCTGCATGTTAAGCTTACTGAATCCATTAAAGTATTTGTAAAGTTTAATGGATAAGTCCCCCGGTAACTAAAAATAATCTTAAAAACAGGGGATCTTTCATTTATTAACCTTTTTAATGGCGCCTACGTTTTAAAATAGTTACCTTTGCTTTATAGCAAACATAACGCAGGTCCTCTGCACGCAGCTACTGCTTTCTTTAGCAGATTGATGGCGAAACCAGCTTCCTCCAATTGTTGTGTGCCCCCTTTGACGTCCAGCTCGTAAGGCACGCAACGATTGGAGGAAGCTGGATCATCATCAATATGCTAATGAAAGCAGGAGCTCTAGGCGGAGGATCAGTGTTATGGTTACCATAACGCAAAGGTAAGTATTTTTAAAAATAAGCGTTATTGTAAAGTTTAATGAATGAAAGTGCCCCTGTTTTTTAATTACTGAGGAGAGAACAATTTAAAGTACAATGTCCCTTTAAATGTTGCCCCCAAGGGAGCGTAGAAAGTTATGTTTTCTTATCTAGAATCTTCAATTAAAAAAGAGGCACTGACAATTCCCTCCTTATAGACAATACACATGCATGAGGTTAGTAGAGGAAAGAAAAACTAGCACTCTTGTATTTAAAGTATTAGATAGAACCACAATAATACAAGATGATTCCAATGATTAGGGAATTACAGAATCCAGTTTTATAACTACCTTGTTGATTATATTCTGTTGAGGAAATAGAAAATTGTGACAGTATAGCAAACCCATTGTTAACCTGCTTGCATGGCCCTTTACACATTTCCTTGCTAGAGATGACCAATACATAGAACTATATTCTTTTTTATTTTTTTCCAAAGAGCTTTTTGAAGAATAAACAAATTACATGACATTCCAAAGAAGAATAGTGCACAGAATGTGACATAGTTACAGTCAAGTAATTAGTCTCCATTCATAAGGCATTATAGGCATTGTCCATTTCTTTATCTTTCCAGTGCTGGAAACGTTCATTACTGTTCAGTGTAGAAAGTTTGGATAGCAATGTCCAGGTAATGTTATCAACGTAAGAACATAAGTCCAGGAGTGTGTATTCTTATATGGAGAACTTAAATACTATTTTCTTCTGTAAAAGCTCTTGATTTTTAAGTAGTTTTAGGACCGTATCATAAACTTTGATATACAAACGTATATGTTATTTATAAGTTCTGTAATCTACATAAAAGGAAGTGAAATTACGGTATCACGTGTGTTCATTTGTGAATACAACATAACAGGATGTGGTACAATATCATAACAACATCCAATAACATTAGTAACGTTAATACTAGCAAAAAGATTCTATGGAGTCTAGGGGTCTTCAGGCGAGTCGAGTCTTCAGGCGAGTCGAGTCTTCAGGCTCGCCAGAAACACCAGTTATGAAGCAGCGGTCTAAAGACCGCTGCTCCATAACCCTGTCCACCTGCTCTGATGAGGCGGACAGAAATCGCCGGAAATCAACTCGATCGAATACGATCGGGTTGATTGACACCCCCTGCTGGCGGTCCATTGGCCGCGAGTCTGTAGGGGGCGGCTTTGCACCAGCACCTCTTGTGAGCTGCTGGTGCAATGCTGAATACGGAGAGCGTATTGCTCTCCGCATTCAGCGAGGTCTTGTGGACCTGATCCGCACTGTCGGATCAGGTCTGCAAGACCTTTGATAAATGGGCCCCTAGGTGTATGTGCCTATGAATTGAAAGAACTCTCTGGGAGTGTACAGTTATCCAGTATGTAGAGATTAATATATATATATATATATATTTCTTAAAGGGATAGGAAAGTCCAAATTAAACGTGCATGACACACATATTATGTAATTTTAAGACACTTTTAAATTCACTTCTGTTTCCAAATGTGCTTTGTTCTCTTGGTGTCTCTTGTTTAAAAAAAGTACACAAATACCCGACATTAGTGAGAGCTAGCTGCTGATTGGTGCCTGCACACATGTGTCTCTTGTTATTAGCTAACTAGATAAGTTCATCTAGCTGCCAGTAGTGCAATGCTGTTCCTTCAGCAAAGAATAAAAAGAGAATTAAGCAAAACTGATAATAGAAGTAAATTGGAAAGTTGTTTAAAATTGTCTGTTCTATTGAAATCATGAGAAAAAAATGAGGGTTTCCTGTCCCTTTAATAGAGTTATTTGAACTCTGTGGGGCTGATTTACCAACAGTCAGATGGACATGATCCACACAGCGGATGATGTCCGCCCAGCATTGCTGAATGCATTGCTTAAGACCGCCGCTTCTTAACTCCTGTTTCCTGAAGGCTCGCGTGGAAACAGAGGGATTCAGGCCATTCAGCCCTTGATAATTCGGCCCCTATGTATCAACTCAATTTTAAAGAATAGACAAATATTTTATAAATGATTTAGATTTTGTTGGAAGAAAGCGTTGACAGAAAGTATCATTTTACAACAGTTTCCCAGGACTTACTGCTTACTTTGTATAAAGGTGTATCTTTACAAGCTAATTGTTTTGTCCTGTTATATCTTTTATCAATTGGAGCAGTGTGACAAGTCCCTGTCTATGTGTTAGTTACAGACACAAAAGCAATTTCTTTACAGATAACGATCTTCAAAAAGTCTCCCTGGATTAACAGTCATGTACATGTAATTACCTCTGTTTCATACAGTTTCTCAGATTAAGCAAACACTTTGCTGGAAGAAAAAGTATTGTGGGTTATTTTTTCTACAGTTTTTTTTTTTTTTTAGCAGAGGGATTTGACTAGTGAGTCTTTTTTATGTCTTGTATGATAACAGTCTTTCTCCAGAAACACTAATAAAGGGATATTAATCTTTAATATTTCCTATCATATATTTAAAAGAGGAAATAAACATTTTAAAATATTTTTTTGTGTGATATTAGGTTAAATTAAAGCTAATATTAAAAGGAACAGGAAATAAGACTTTTGAATGGCATATCAAATTTACAGTGCAAATTGTCTGTCATCCTGGAGCTATGAGCAATTGAAAACACGTTAGCAGTAGTGGCAGAAATACTCTGTAGTCTGCCCGAACCTAATAAATCTATGGTTAGTATATCTAATGTCTTTCTTTCAAGAATGAGTAAAAGTTATTTAATGTACTGTGTTAACCCTAAGGAAAGCCACCATATTTTATTCTACAAATCATCTTCTAAATCAGATTACTAGATACAGTTTCTAACAAGTAGATTTAACTTCCCTCATGCACTGGGTGGACCATTCTACAAATGACTGGAGAGAAATGTGCTCTATGGCCCCAGACCACCATGTAACAAGTCTGAAGACTTCATAAATATACCACCAGCATCAACTGATAACTCAAATGCAATAGTGATTGTGAGAATTGAATTATCACATGCCAATGTTTTGGGGGTTTTTTGCTTGATTTTATATTAAAGAATTCCGAGTGGAACAGTTATTGCAGGCCAGAAACAGAAAATGTATTAGTATTGCCCAACATTAAAAATCTAGAGTAATCATAAGTTTTCCATCTTTCCTCAGGCTGATATTAAATTGTATATAAAAAGTACATAGAATACTTTTAATGTTGAATAGGCAATTCATTTAGTATGTATGTAGTAGTATAGGTTCAAAGGTAGATTTGAAATTAAAGGGACATAATAGGGCAATAATAAAATATTCTAGTGCATTATAAAATGTATTATTTCTTATTAAACTATTTGTTTAAAACTCACAAAGAGGTTAAACACATGCTTAAAGTCAGCCTGAGACCAGACATACCATCTTGGTCATGTAACTAAGCAATCTAGTAAACAAAATGTCGAAATAATGACATTAAGATAGATTACGAGATTTGAGCGCTATAGGGAAATTAATTACCGCCACAAAAGCATCGGTGTTTCACCTCCTTATAGCGCTGCTATCACAGGTTTTGAAAAACCCGGCTTGTGCGGGCGATATGGTGGCGTTGAGCGCCATACTTCACCCAAATACAAGCAGTGTTTTGACGTGCTCGTGCACGATTTCCCCATAGACATCAATGGGGAGAGCCAGCATAAAAAAAAGCCTAACACCTGCGATCGCAGAAAAAAAAGCTCCATAATGCAGGGGAAAGAAAAAGTTATGTTTAAACCTAACACCCTAACATAAAAACCACGTCTTAACACCCCTAATCTGCCGCCCCGACATCGCCGCAACCTATATAATGTTATTAACCCCTAATCTGCTGCCCCTAACATCGCCGCCACCTAAATAAAACTATTAATTCCTAATCTGCCGCCCCCTAACTTCGCCGCCACCTACATTACAATTATTAACCCCTAATCTGCCACCCCTAACATCGTCGCCACCTAAATAAAGCTATTAACCCCTAATCTGCTGCTCCCGATATCGCCGTTACCTAAATACACTTATTAACCCCTAATCTGCTGCCCCTAACATCGCCGCCACCTAAATACACTTATTAACCCCATAATCTGCCGCCCCTAACATCGCCGCCACCTAAATAAAACTATTAAACCCTAATTTGCTGCTCACGATATTGCCGCCACCTAAATACACTTATTAACCCCTAATCTGCTGCCCCTAACATCGCTGCCACCTAAATTCACTTATTAACCCCATAATCTGCCGCCCTTAACATCGCCGCCACCTACATTTCAGTTATTAATCCCTAATCTGCCATCCCCAATGTCGCCGCCACTATACCAAAGTTATTAACCCCTAAACCTCTGGCCTCCAACATCACTAACTCTAAATAAATATATTAACTCCTAAACCTAACCCTAACGTAACCCTAACCCTAAGCATAACCCTAACGTAATCCTAAACCTAACCCCCTATCTTAAATATAATTAAAATAAATCTAAATTAAATTTACAATTATTACCTAAATAATTCCTATTTAAAACTAAATACTCACCTGTAAAAAAAAACTAAGATAGCTACAACTAATAACTAATAGATACATTGTAGCTATATTAGGTTTTATTTTTATTTCACAGGTAAGTTTTTTATTTTATCTAGGTAGACTAGTTAGTAAATAATTATTAACTATTTGCTAGCTACTTAGCTAAAATAAATATAAATTTACCTGTGAAATAAAAATAAAACCTAAGATAGCTACAATATACAGTAACTATTAGTTATATTGTAGCTATGTTTTATTTTACAGGTAAGTATGTATTTAGTTTTAAATAGGTTATTTAGGTAATAATTGTAAGTTTTATTTAGATTTATTTTAATTATATTTAAGTTAGGGGGTGTTAGGGTTAGGGTTAGACGTAGGTTTAGGATTACGTTAGGTTTAGGGGTTAATATATTTATGTAGTGTTGCAGGAGGGTGGCGGTTTAGGGGTTAATAGGTCTATTATAGTGGCGGTGTGGGCGGACAGCAGATTAGGAGTTAATATTTAAATAGTGTTTGCGGTGCGGGAGTGCTGTGGTCTAGAGGTTGATAGGTTTATTATAGTGGCGACGATGTCGGGGAGCGGAGTAATAGGGGTTAATACATTTTTTTAAGTGGCTGCAAAGATTAGGGGTTAATCATTGTATTTTAGTGTTTGGGGGTTAATAGGTAGTTTATGGGTGTTAGTGTACTTTTTAACGCTTTAGTTATGAGTTTTATGGTACAGTTTGTAATGTAAAACTCATAACTATTGATTTTTGATGGCGGATGGATCTTGTGGTTATAGAGTGTACCGCTCACTTTTTGGCCTCCTAGGCAAACTCGTAATACCGGCACTACGAAAGTCCCATTGAAAAAGGACTTTTTTAAAAGTGCTGTACTGATGTTGCGTGACGGCCAAAAAGGTGTGCGGTACACCTATACCTACAAGACTCGTAATAGCGGTGTTAGGGAAAAAGCAGCGTTATGAAGCATAACAATGCTTTTTCACTCATAACGCAAAACTTGTAATCTAGCTGAATGTTTGTTATTATTGCATTCCAAAATCATTTAATCCGTTTTCTTGTAATTTAAATGTGTTAGTCTGACAACAATTAATTTGGAAAACTACATATAAACAGCATGTTTATGGCTAGTTTGTCTCCATGACCTTATTTTAATATGACAATTCTAATATTAATATTAATAAGCAAGAAATTATAAAATATGCTTTCATAGTAATAGAAAATATAATGGATTCTTTGGGGTCAATTTATCAAGCTCCGTACGGGGCTTGATGCCCCACGTTTTCCTTCAGGCTCGCTGGAAACAGAAGTTATGAAGCAGCAGTCTAAAGACCGCTGCTCCATAACTTGTCTGCCTGCTCTGAGGCGGCGGACAGAAATCAACCTGATAGAATACGATCGGGTTGATTGACACCCCCTGCTAGCGGCCGATTGGCTGCGAATCTGCAGGGGGCGGTATTGCACCAGCAAATCATAAGAACTGCTGCTGCAATGATAACTGCGGACAGCTATATCGTATCATGTCCGTCTGCACAATAAAAAATAGACCCCCTTATCTTTTTCTTTTAGCCCTAGCCTTATTTTTCATATATATTTCTTACATCCAGATAATAGAGCACATAGAGGAATCACACAAAGCTACTTGATAACCAGAATCCATTGACTTGTAAAAAATGCAATAGTCTGCTCCCTTTAAATCATGCTGTCCTAGACACAGGCCTAATTTACCTAGAGAAAAAAATGACCCCGTCCAACCAGCACATCCTCCTTCTTTGACACTTTATCAGGGTAGCAAGAGGTAGCTCCTTCTAAACCCTTCTGCTGCCTGACATTGGACTCCTGGTATTCCTGGTTTCAAACAAAAACAACCAAAATAATTTATTTAATTCCATTGATGAAAGACAATTTATCAAGTTGTGGATTCAGTTTTAGAGGGCCTTTGCTGCAGGCAATAGTTATGAAGCAGTTGTCATCAGACCACTGCTTCCTAACCTATTCACCAGCTCTAAACTGGCAGATTAAAATCACCCTGGACAAGTCCGACCGGTGCATTGCACAAGCAGCCCATTGTGCATTGTTAAATGCGGGCAGTGCATTGCTGCCATTGATGCCGGGCAGGCAGACTCCCTCTGGCTGTTCTTAAAAGTAGCCCAATGTTTCCATACTTTTTCATTGTATTGAATGGTTTATTTTCTTTACACCCTTATGTCCATGGCATAACTTTGAAACAGGATTAATACTTTTAATTTTTAATTGAGCACATGTCTGTCCTTTATATTGTCTTAAGATTAAGACAAAGGGGCCCAATTATCATGCTCCGAATGGCCCTGTTTCTGTGGAGTTATGAAGCAGCGGTCTAAAGACTGGTCCGCCTGCTCTGAGGCTACGGACATGAATTCGCCCGATCGTCTACGATCCGGCTGATTGACACCCCCTGCTCTGCAGGGGGCGGCATTGCACAAACATTTCACAAAAACTACTTGTGCAATGATAAATGCCGACAGCGTATGCTGTCGCCATTTATCGATGTGCGGCGGACATGATATGCTTCATTGTATTATGTCCGCTCGCACTTTCATAAATCGGCCCCTAGGGATTTTATTATTACAGCTACCACATTACATGCATAACACATATTGTAAACATAAACAAAAATATGTGCTTTTTGCTGATTGTAAACTTTGTGACATTATCTATATGTTGGAGTAAACTAAAATAAACAGTGCTGCAGAATATTTTAACATATACCAATAAGCACATTGTTGAATGTAAACAAACCTGTAAAAGATTCTACTCATAGCTATAAGAGATAGCTGAAATATATGTTGTTAAAACAAAAATAAGATATACAGAATGAAACCTGTATTAAGTTAACTGCTTTGTGTACTTTTTTAAAACATCAATATTGTTTCTGGCTTAAAACTGTAAGGAGCAGTCGCAGTATCTATTATGAGAACAGCACACCTCATTCCAAGCACCGGGGTGGAAATTACTTTTTCAGATCTGTGTAGACTCTCAGTCATCAGTTGAAAAACATGTATAATATGAACACAAATGTCATGTTTCATTCGACTGAACAGCCAGTAGCAATACTACTCACGGATTTTCCCACTAAAAATAGCTCACAAAAACAAAAATATTAGGCAGAACCCAGATTGGTATATGTATAGGTATAAAATGGATGCTGCTGTCTTGAGAGCTCCTGCATAGATTCTATGTGTATGGAAAAAATGTCCATTGTGTTATATACAAATATCGGGAGGGACAATGTGCCAGATTATTGTGTAATACATGTGCACAGACACAAATATATACACAAACACATGCACACAAATACATTCACTCATATGCCCATACTCACATCTATAAACAAACACAGATTCACACATATACACATACATACACATACACACACATAAACACAAACTCATATACACACGCACACACATACACAATTGCAGACATATATAGACACACATACACACATAAACACAAACTTATATACACAGACATGCATGCACATACACAATTGCAGACATATATACACACACATACACTCATAAACACAAACTCATATACACACACATGCACATACTGTACATACACACAATTACAGAAATATTAACACAAACACATCCATATATACACAAACATACACACACATGCATATATATACACACACACACACATACAGATATACAAGCACACACACATACACACTTATATACACATAAACACACACATACATGAACATAAACACAAATATACACACATATATATATATATATACACCCACACACACACACACATATACAGTATATATATATATATATATATATATATATATATACACACAAACATGCACATATATACAAACACGCACACATACACACAAACACACGCATATATACAAACACACACACATATATACCAACACACACACATATATACAAACACACACATATGTTTCACACACACACACACACATATTTATACATACACACATACACATACATCAATACAAACACGCACACATACAAACAAACACACACATATATACAAACACACACACATATATACCAACACACACACATATATACAAACACACACATATGTTTCACACACACACACACATATTTATATATACACACATATATACAAACACACACTCATATACACAGACATATATACAAATACACACATATAGACAAACACACACATATATACAAACACACACACATATACACCCATACACACATATTTACAAACACACACAGACACACACACACATATATACAAAATCTGTCACATATGCGTACACACACATTAAACACAGATGAACATACATGCACATATACGAATTTGCACTGCTTCCTTTCTAATGACAGCCTCATTTACCTAACCCTGCCTACTACAGCCCAGTCCTCCCAATTCTACTAACCTTGAATGGAAGGAGAATCCCACTAATTTATCAACACATCAGCTTTGTGGGATGTCAAGCAAGTGCACTGCTTAGTGAGCCAATACCAGTGTGAAGCAATGGAGCACACTATCAAACAGCACCATCTGCTGGCCGTAATAAAAAATTGTATTTAAATCTATCATAAGCTTCACTTTAGCTCCGGTGTTCTGTTATATTTGCCTACTGTGTTAATGTTTTCCTACCTATGTAATACATATGGGCAGATAGAGCACTTTCATATCCGCCATTTTTGTTTGAAACAGAGGCTGATATCAAAATATTGATCGGATGGTGATATTTGGCTGTTTTGAGTGCAGATCTCGCTCAAACATAAAACATAATAAAAAAAAATATGTATGTTATTAGCTTGTGATGATATCATTCATGTTATAAATGTATTTTCTCTTGTAAGGTGTATCCAGTCCACGGATCATCCATTACTTGTGGGATATTCTCCTACCCAACAGGAAGTTGCAAGAGGATCACCCACAGCAGAGCTGCTATATAGCTCCTCCCCTAACTGCCATATCCAGTCATTCTCTTGCAACTCTCAACAAGCATGGAGGTAGTAAGAGGAAAGTGGTGAAATTTAGCTGTTATTTTGCTTCAATCAAAAGTTTATTATTTTTAAATGGTACCAGAGTTGTACTATTTTGTTCCAGGCAGAAAAATAGAAGAATCTGCCTGTGATTTCTATGATCTTAGCAGGTTGTAACTAAGATCCATTGCTGTTCTCACACATGACTGAAGAGAGAGGTAACTTCAGCGGGGGAATGGCGTGCAGGTTATCCTGCTATGAGGTATGTGCAGTTAAAATTATTTTCTAGAAGATGTGAATGCTAGAAAAATGCTGCTGATACCAAATTTATGTAAGGTAAGCCTGAATACAGTGATTTAATAGCGACTGGTATCATGCTTACTTTCTGAGGTAATACTCTTTTATATTTACAATATAAAACGTTTGCTGGCATGTTTAAATGTTTTTATATATACTTTGGTGATAAAACTTTATTGGGGCCTAGTTTTTTCCACATGGCTGGCTTAAATTTGCCTAGAAACAGTTTCCTGAGGCTTTCCACTGTGTTACTATGAGTGGGAGGGGCCTAATTTAGCGCTTTTTTGTGCAGTAACTTTTACAGACTGAGACATCCAGCTTCCTCCAGGAGTCCCCTGAATGCTATAGGACATCTCTAAAGGGCTCTTAGGCTTTCCAAAATCGTTTGTTGGGGAAGGTAGGCCCACAGCAAGGCTGTGGCAGTTTAGTGTGTCTGTTAAAAAAATTTATATCGTTTTTTTTATCCGTTTTTTTAACTAAGGGGTTAATCATCCATTTGCAAGTGGGTGCAATGCTCTGTTAGCTTATTATACACACTGTAAAAATTTTGTTTGATTTACTGCCTTTTTTCACTGCTTTTCAAATTCTGACAAAATTTGTTTCTCTTAAAGGCACAGTACCGTTTATTATATTTGCTTGTTAACTTAATTTAAAGTGTTTTCCAAGCTTGCTAGTCTCATTGCTAGTCTGTACAAACATGTCTGACATAGAGGAAACTCCTTGTTCATTATGTTTAAAAGCCATGGTGGAACCCCCTCTTAGAATGTGTACCAAATGTACTGATTTCACTTTAAGCAATAAAGATCATATTCTGTCTTCAAAAAATTTATCACCAGAGGAATCTGACGAGGGGGGAGTTATGCCGACTAGCTCTCCCCACGTGTCAGATCCTTTGACTCCCGCTCAAGGGACTCCCGCTCAAATGGCGCCAAATACATCTAGGACACCCATAGCATTTACTTTACAAGACATGGCGGCAGTCATGGATAATACACTGTCAGCGGTATTAGCCAGACTATCTGAATTTAGAGGAAAGCGAGATAGCTCTGGAGTTAGACGAAATACAGAGCATACTGACGCTTTAAGAGCTATGTCTGATACTGCCTCACAATATGCAGAAGCTGAAGAAGGAGAGCTTCTTTCTGTGGGTGATGTTTCTGACTCAGGGAAGATGATGCAACCTGATTCTGATATCTCTACATTTAAATTTAAGCTTGAACACCTCCGTGTGTTACTTAGGGAGGTTTTAGCTGCTCTGAATGACTGTGATACAATTGCAGTGCCAGAGAAATTGTGTAGACTGGATAAATACTATGCAGTGCCGGTGTGTACTGATGTTTTTCCAATACCTAAAAGGTTTACAGAAATTATTACTAAGTAATGGGATAGACCTGGTATGCCGTTCTCTCCCTCTCCTATTTTTAGAAAAATGTTTCCAATAGACGCCACCACACGGGACTTATGGCAGACTGTAGTGACTCCATTGGGTGACATACTTGACAAGCTTAGAGCACTTAAGCTAGCCAATTCTTTTGTTTCTGATTCCATTGTTCATTTGACTAAACTAACGGCTAAGAATTCTGGTTTTACTATCCAGGCGCGCAGAGCGCTATGGCTTAAATCATGGTCAGCTGACGTTACTTCAAAGTCTAAGCTGCTTAACATTCCCTTCAAGGGGCAGACCCTATTCGGGCCTGGTTTGAAGGAGATTATTGCTGATATCACTGGAGGAAAAGGTCATTCCCTTCCTCAGGATAGGTCCAAATCAAGGGCCAAACAGTCTAATTTTCGTGCCTTTCGAAACTTCAAGGCAAGTGCGGCATCAACTTCCTCTAATGCCAAACAAGAGGGAACTTTTGCTCAGTCCAAGAGGGTCTGGAGACCTAATCAGACCTGGAACAATGGTAAGCAAGCCAAAAAGCCTGCTGCTGCCTCTAAGACAGCATGAAGGAACGGCCCCCTATCCGGTAACAGATCTAGTAGGGGGCAGACTTTTGCTCTTCGCCCAGGCGTGGGCAAGAGATATCCAGGATCCCTGGGCATTGGAAATTATATCCCAGGGATATCTTCTGAACTTCAAGGCTTCTCCCCCAAAAGGGAGATTTCACCTTTCACAATTATCTGCAAACCAGATAAGGAGAGAGGCATTCTTACACTGTGTAAAAGACCTCCTAGTTATGGGAGTGATCCATCCAGTCCCAAAGGAGGAACAGGGACAGGGATTTTACTCAAATCTGTTTATGGTTCCCAAAAAAGAGGGAACCTTCAGACCAATTTTGGATCTAAAGATCTTAAACAAATTCCTCAGAGTTCCATCATTCAAGATGGAGACTATTCGTACCATCCTACCTATGATCCAGGAGTGCCAATACATGACTACAGTGGATCTAAAGGATGCTTATTTTCACATTCCGATACACTAAGATCATCATTGGTTTCTCAGGTTTGCCTTCCTAGACAGGCATTACCAGTTTGTAGCTCTTCCCTTTGGGTTAGCTACAGCCCCAAGAATTTTTACGAAGGTTCTGGGGTCGCTTCTGGCGGTCCTAAGGCCGCGGGGCATAGCAGTGGCCCCTTATTTAGACGACATCCTGATTCAGGCGTCAAACTTCCAAATTGCCAAGTCTCATACGGACATAGTATTGGCATTTCTGAGGTCGCATGGGTGGAAGGTGAACGAGGAAAAGAGTTCTCTATCCCCCCTCACAAGAGTTTCCTTCCTAGGGACGCTGATAGATTCTGTAGAAATTAAAATTTACCTGACGGAGTCCAGGTTATCAAAACTTCTAAATTCCTGCCATATTCTTTATTCCATTCCTCGCCCTTCGGTGGCTCAGTGCATGGAAGTAATCGGCTTAATGGTAGCGGCAATGAACATAGTGCCGTTTGCACGCCTACATCTCAGACCGCTGCAACTCTGCATGCTCAGTCAGAGGAATGGGGATTACACAGATTTGTCCCCTCTACTAAATCGGACAACATCACGACTGTGGCTTACATCAACCATCAAGGGGGAACAAGGAGTTCCCTAGCGATGTTAGAAGTCTCAAAGATAATTCGCTGGGCAGAGATTCACTCTTGCCACCTATTAGCTATCCAGATCCCAGGTGTAGAGAACTGGGAGGCGGATTTTCTAAGTCGACAAAATACAAGTAGAAAGCAGGCACTACAACGAGGGTTCCTTATAGGTAAAAAAATCCTTTATTGAAGAAAAACAGGTTAAAAAAGTTTTACCAGCTACAAACGCTGGATGACACGCTAAAAAAGACAATGGCAGGAGTGTATGAGAGACACTGTTTGCTGTCTGACTAGTTTTGCGTCCCTCTTGGATGCTTATTCATAAACTCTTTCTAAGTCGACAGACTTTCCATCCGGGGGAGTGGGAACTCCATCCGGAGGTGTTTGCACAATTGATTCATCGTTGGGGCAAACCAGAACTGGATCTCATGGCGTCTCGCCAGAACGCCAAGCTTCCTTGTTACGGATCCAGGTCCAGGGATCCCAAGGCGACGCTGATAGATGCTCTAGCAGCGCCCTGGTATTTCAACCTGGCTTATGTGTTTTCACCGTTTCCTCTGCTCCCTCATCTGATTGCCAAGATCAAGCAGGAGAGAGCATCGGTGGTCTTGATAGCGACCTCGTATGCAGATCTGGTGGACATGTCATCCTTTCCACCTTGGAATCTGCCGTTAAGTCAAGACCTTCAATCATCCAAATCTAATTTCTCTGAGACTGACTGCCTGGAGATTGAACGCTTGATGTTATCAAAGCATGGCTTCTCCGAGTCAGTCATTGATATCTTAATACAGGCACAAAAGCCTGTCACCAGGAAAATTCACCATAAGATATGGCGTAAATATCTTTATTGGTGTGAATCCAAGGGTTACTCATGGAGTAAGGTCAGGATTCCCAGGATATTATCCTTTCTCCAAGAAGGATTGGAAAAAGGATTGTCAGCTAGTTCTTTAAAGGGACAGATTTCTGCTCTGTCTATTCTTTTGCACAAGCGTCTAGCAGATGTTCCAGGCGTTCAGGCATTTTGTCAGGCTTTAGTTAGAATCAAGCCTGTACTTAAACCTGTTGCTCCGCCATGGAGCTTAAATCTGGTTCTTAAGGTTCTTCAAGGAGTTCCGTTTGAACCTCTTCATTCCATAGATATCAAACTTTTATCTTGGAAAGTTCTTTTTTTGGTAGCTATTTCCTCGGCTCGTAGAGTTTCCGAGTTATCTGCCTTACAATGTGATTTTCCTTATCTGATCTTCCATGCAGATAAGGTAGTTCTGCGTACCAAACCTGGGTTTTTACCTAAGGTGTTATCTAATAAGAATATCAATCAAGAGATTGTTGTTCCGTCTTTGTGTCCTAATCCTTCTTCAAAGAAGGAACGTCTATTACACAATCTGGACGTGGTTCATGCTTTAAAGTTTTACTTACAAGTTACTAAAGATTTTTGTCAAACATCTGCTTTGTTTGTTGTCTACTCTGGACAGAGGAGAGGTCGAAAGGCTTCGGCAACCTCTCTTTCTTTTTTGGCTAAGAAGCATAATCCGCTTAGCCTATGAGACTGCTGGCCAGCAGCCTCCTGAAAGGATTACAGCTCATTCTACTAGAGCTGTGGCTTCCACATGGGCCTTTAAAAATGAGGCTTCTGTTGAACAGATTGGCAAGGCAGCGACTTGGTCTTCGCTTCATACTTTTTCAAAATTCTACAAATTTGATACTTTTGCTTCTTCTGATGCTATTTTTGGGAGAAAGGTTTTACAGGCAGTGGTACCTTCCGTTTCAGTACCTGCCTTGTCCCTCCCTTCATCCGTGTACTTTAGCTTTGGTATTGGTATCCCACAAGTAATGGATGATCCGTGGACTGGATACACCTTACAAGAGAAAACATAATTTATGCTTACCTGATAAATTTATTTCTCTTGTGGTGTATCCAGTCCACGGCCTGCCCTGTCATTTTAAGGCAGGTATTTTTTAATTTTAAACTACAGTCACCACTGCACCCTTTGGTTTCTCCTTTCTCAGCTTGTTTTCGGTCGAATGACTGGATATGACAGTTAGGGGAGGAGCTATATAGCAGCTCTGCTGTGGGTGATCCTCTTGCAACTTCCTATTGGGTAGGAGAATATCCCACAAGTAATGGATGATCCGTGGACTGGATACTCCACAAGAGAAATAAATTTATCAGGTAAGCATAAATTATGTTTTTTCAGGGTACAGATATGTTTCCATTATTTTTTGTTACATTGCCTGAAAAATACATTTATAAAATGAACGTTATCATCCCAAGCTAATACCATACAAAATATTTGGTGTTTAGGTTTTTTTTTTTTTTTTTACTCTTTTTTATTGATAATTTAACATAATTATACAGGCTTGTATCTTGTCAGAAAACAATAAGCATTTGAGCAAATACAAATAAACAATTACATTTGCAATATTGCTTACACGAAAAAGCAAAGAAAGAAGAAAGGGAAGAGGGGAGGGAATTCAATTTGTTAGCTTCATTATATTTTAACCTCACCTATTTATTTCATAGCCACTCTCCCCTAAGTCTACTTTCCATTATGTACACCGTATTTTCAAACCTTGAAATAAGCTCCTTTTGCATATCACTATCCTGCATCTTAATCCAAGGCTTCCATTTTTCAAAAAACCTGCTAACATTATCTTCAACTTTAAACCAAATATCATTTTGTTCAATCAGAAATTGCTTCTGTACTATATTTTTCAGTAACTTAAGTGAAGGTGCACGTTCATTCTTCCACCCTTTCAGAATCAGGTTCCTGCTTAATATAATTATCATTGTAATGAGTATTTTACACTGTAAAGCTTCTGCTTTCTTAAACTTTCTTAAAAAAAAATATAACATGTTCTGCTTGTAGTATCATCTGAATATTGCACATTTTATTTGCCCAAAATGATACCATCCTCCAAAATCTTTGGAGTTTTGGGCATTCCCAAATACAGTGAATTAGATTGGCATTTTCCCTTCTA
The DNA here is from genome assembly GCF_027579735.1 of Bombina bombina. Taxonomy (NCBI): domain Eukaryota; kingdom Metazoa; phylum Chordata; class Amphibia; order Anura; family Bombinatoridae; genus Bombina; species Bombina bombina. The sequence goes on along the minus strand of NC_069502.1, from coordinate 529,597,686 downwards.
CATTTCACACAATTATATTTATTATGACCTTTCCCCCACTTAAACATTACTTCTGGTGTAATATAAGTCATCCATATTATTTTAATGTGTTGTTCACGCAAGGACATTGTCTCTTTCTACTGATCCTATGCTTTTTAAAATAATCTCTGATGTTAGGTTAGGGAAATATGTGTCCTTCCACTTTAATGTAATTTTAGCTATTTGGTCCTCATATTCTGATTGTTTTATGATGCTATACAGGGGCGAGATAGAACATTTCTTGTTGTTAAATGCAGTAACAACTGGTGCTAAAACTGAGTAATCCCATTCTTTCCCATGTAGCCTTAAAAGTTTCAAGCAGTAGTCTCTTAGCTGTATATATGCAAAAAGATGTTCATTCTTACACTGAAATTGCATTTGTATTGATTCAAAATCTAGAACCTTTGCGTTAGTCTGTTCCCAATTTATTACTTGTATCATATTATCTAGACCATGCTCCTCCCATCTTGAACCAACATCTGTTAAAAAACCCAGTTGGAAATCTTGATTTCCCTTAATTGCGAGATATTTAGAAACTGCGTGTTTCAAATGTAATTTACTGCATATTTTATGCCATGCTACTATTGAATCTTTTAATACGATTATTCTTTTGAAGTATAGGGGCAATCTGTTAATTTCCATGTGAAGTATGTTTTTCAGATACAAAGGATTACCTAGCTGCTTCTCAATCTCTAATATAGAGAAATGCCCTATGTCTAGCAGCCTGGTGTTTAGGTTTTAATTATTCATGTTTGAGCAAGCTCTGCACTCAAAACAGCCAAATATAACGTGGTCGGAAAATCATACAGAATCGATCACTATTTTAACATCAGCCTCCTTTTGAAACAAATATGGCGGATATGAAAGTTCTCTATCTAGATGTAGGCTTGGCCGTATGCGTTACGTAGGTAGGACAATGTAACTAGGTAGGGAAATATTACAGAACACCGGCAGTGTGTGCCTCACTTTTATCTTTTTAACTGTCTATGTGACAGCAGCGAGTCTGGCTCTGCTCTGGGGGGGGGTCAATTGACCTGTTGCCACCCCTGGATCTACCACTAAGTTTTATAACCATTACTGACCAGGTTATCAACTATCTATTTAAACTGGAATTATTGCTGAAATCAATTGTGATAGTAAAAAAATGGAAATAGAAAAATTAAAAAAGATAGTATAAAAAAAAAAAAATCAAACACCCCCCTCGCACCGCCCAAAAAAAAAAGACTCAACCTTTAGCCATACTATTACTGGTTCAGGAATTAATTTCCTGACATAAAGAAAAAATATTCGGCCAGATTACGAGTTTTTCATTTTGAGCTGTGCGGTGCTAACGAGCAGTTTTCTCTCACCGCTCACTTACCTACAGCGCTGGTATTACGGGTTTTTACAAACCCGGCGTTAAAAGAAAAGAAGTGAGCGTTGAGCAAATTTTGCTCTTTAACGCACTCCAATACCAGTGCTACTTAAGTCAGCAGTGAGCTGGTCGTACGTGCTCGTGCACAATTTCTCCATAGGAATCAACAGGGGAGCCGCTGAGAAAAAGTCTAACACCTGCAAAAAAGCAGCGTAAAGCTCCCTAACTCAGCCCCATTGATTCCTATGGGAAAAGAAAATTTATGTCTACATCTAACACCCTAACATGAACCCCGAGTCTAAACACCATTAATCTTACACTTATTAACCCCTAATCTGCCGCCCCCAACATCGCCGCCACCTGCATTATATTTATTAACCCCTAATCTGCCGTTCCGGACACCGCCATCACCTACATTATATTTATGAACCCCTAATCTGCTGCCCCCAACATCGCCGACACCTACATTATATTTATTAACCCCTAATCTGCCATCCCCAATGTTACTGCAACCTACCTACACTTATTAACCCCTAATCTGCCGCCCCCAACATCGACGCCACTGTAATAAACATATTAACCCCTAAACCGCCGCACTCCCGCCTCGCAAACATTAGTTAAATATTAATAACCCCTAATCTTCCACCCCGAACGTCGCCGCCACTATACTAAATGTATTAACCCCCTAAACCTAAGTCTAACCCTAAAAACCCCTAACTTTAATATAATTACAATAAATCTAAATAAAAATTCCTATCATTAACTAAATTATTCCTATTTAAAACTAAATACTTACCTATAAAATAAACCCTAAGCTAGCTACAATATAACTAATAGTTACATTGTAGCTATCTTAGGGTTTATTTTATTTTACAGGCAAGTTTGTATTTATTTTAACTAGGTAGAATAGTTACTAAATGGTTTTTAATTTAATAACTACCTAGCTAAAATAAATACAAAAGTATCTGTAAAATAAAATCTAACCTAAGATACAATAACACCTTACACTACACTATAATTAAATAAATTTACTAAATTAACAACAATTAAATAAATTAGCTAAAGTAAAAAAAAATTACAGAAAATAATAAACAAATTACAAGATATTTAAACTAATTACACCTAATCTAATAGCCCTATCAAAATAAAAAAAGCCCCCCCAAAATAAAAAAACCCTAGCCTAAACTAAACTATCAATAGCCCTTAAAAGGGCCTTTGCGGGGCATTGCCCCAAAGTAATCAGTTCTTTTACCTGTAAAAAAATATAAACAACCCCCCAACAGTAAAACCCACCACCCACACAAACAACCCCCCAAATAAAATACTGTCTAAAACAAATTAAGCTCCCCATTGCCCTGAAAAGGGCATTTAGATGGGCAGTTAGCTCTTTTGCAGACCCAAACCCTAACCTAAAAATAAAACCCACCCAATACTCCCTTAAAAAAAACCTAACACTAAACCCCTGATGATCGACTTACAGTTCTGAAGATCGGACATCCATCCTCAAGAAAGCGGCAGAAGTCTTCATCCAACCGGGCCAAAGTCCTCAACGAAGCCAGGAGAAGTCTTCATCCAAGCCAGGGTAAGTGGTCCTCCAGACGGGCAGAAGTCTTCATCCAGACGGCATCTTCTATCTTTATCCATCCAACGCGGAGCGGGTCCATCTTCAAGACATCCGACGCGGAGCATCCTCTTCATCCGACGACTACCCGATGAATGAATGTTCAATTAAGGTAGAAAAAATCCTATTGGCTGATGAAATCAGATTGTAACAGCCAATAGAATGCAACCTCAATTCTATAGGCTGATTGGATCAGCCAATAGGATTGAACTTCAATCCTATTGGCTGATTGCATCAGCCAATAGGATTTTTTCTACCTTAATTTCGAATGGCTGATAGAATTCTATCAGCCAATCGGAATCTAAGGGACGCCATCTTGGATGACATCACTTAAAGGAACCTTCATTCGTCGGGTAGTCGTTGGATGAAGAGGATGCTCCGCGTCGGATGCCTTGAAGATGGACCCGCTCCGCGTCAGATGGATGAAGATGCCGTCTGGATGAAGACTTCTGCCCGTCTGGAGGACCACTTCACCCGGCTTGGATGAAGACATCTCCTGGCTTCGTTGAGGACTTCGGCCTGGTTGGATGAAGACTTCTGCCGCTTCCTTCAGGATGGATGTGCGGTCTTCAGAACTGTAAGTTGATCTTCAGGGGGTTAGTGTTTTTTTTATAAGGGTGCATTGGGTGGGTTTTATTTTTAGGTTAGGGTTTGGGCCTGCAAAAGAGCTAACTGCCCTTTTAAGATCTATGCCCATCCAAATGCCCTTTTCAGGGCAACGGGGAGCTTAGTTTTTTTTAGATAGTATTTTATTTGTGGGGTTGTTTGTGTGGGTGGTGGGTTTTACTGTTGGGGGGGTTGTTTGTATTTTTTTTTTACAGGTAAAAGAGCTGATTACTTTGGGGCAATGCCACGCAAAAGGCCCTTTTAAGGGCTATTGATAGTTTAGTTTAGGATAGGGTTTTTTTTTTATTTTGATAGGGCTATTAGATTAGGTGTATTTAGTTTAAATATCTTGTAATTTGTTTATTATTTTCTGTAATTTAGTGTTTGTTTGTTTTTGTACTTGTAGCTAATTTAATTTAATTTATTTATTTGTTGTTAATTTAGTCAATGTATTTAATTATAGTGTAGTGTTAGGTGTTATTGTAACTTAGGTTAGGTTTTATTTTACAAGTACTTTTGTATTTATTTTAGCTAGGTAGTAATTAAATAGTTAATAACTATTTAGTAACTATTCTACCTAGTTAAAATAAATACAGGGAGTGCAGAATTATTAGGCAAATGAGTATTTTGACCACATCATCCTCTTTATGCATGTTGTCTTACTCCAAGCTGTATAGGCTCGAAAGCCTACTACCAATTAAGCATATTAGGTGATGTGCATCTCTGTAATGAGAAGGGGTGTGGTCTAATGACATCAACACCCTATATCAGGTGTGCATTATTATTAGGCAACTTCCTTTCCTTTGGCAAAATGGGTCAAAAGAAGGACTTGACAGGCTCAGAAAAGTCAAAAATAGTGAGATATCTTGCAGAGGGATGCAGCACTCTTAAAATTGCAAAGCTTCTGAAGCGTGATCATCGAACAATCAAGTGTTTCATTCAAAATAGTCAACAGGGTCGCAAGAAGCGTGTGGAAAAACCAAGGCGCAAAATAACTGCCCATGAACTGAGAAAAGTCAAGCGTGCAGCTGCCAAGATGCCACTTGCCACCAGTTTGGCCATATTTCAGAGCTGCAACATCACTGGAGTGCCCAAAAGCACAAGGTGTGCAATACTCAGAGACATGGCCAAGGTAAGAAAGGCTGAAAGACGACCACCACTGAACAAGACACACAAGCTGAAACGTCAAGACTGGGCCAAGAAATATCTCAAGACTGATTTTTCTAAGGTTTTATGGACTGATGAAATGAGAGTGAGTCTTGATGGGCCAGATGGATGGGCCCATGGCTGGATTGGTAAAGGGCAGAGAGCTCCAGTCCGACTCAGACGCCAGCAAGGTGGAGGTGGAGTACTGGTTTGGGCTGGTATCATCAAAGATGAGCTTGTGGGGCCTTTTCGGGTTGAGGATGGAGTCAAGCTCAACTCCCAGTCCTACTGCCAGTTTCTGGAAGACACCTTCTTCAAGCAGTGGTACAGGAAGAAGTCTGCATCCTAAATGTGAGATTTACAAGGAGAGAAAACAGTACACCTCTCTGAACAGTGTCTGGGAGGCTGTGGTTGCTGCTGCACGCAATGTTGATGGTGAACAGATCAAAACACTGACAGAATCCATGGATGGCAGGCTTTTGAGTGTCCTTGCAAAGAAAGGTGGCTATATTGGTCACTGATTTGTTTTTGTTTTGTTTTTGAATGTCAGAAATGTATATTTGTGAATGTTGAGATGTTATATTGGTTTCACTGGTAAAAATAAATAATTGAAATGGGTATATATTTGTTTTTTGTTAAGTTGCCTAATAATTATGCACAGTAATAGTCACCTGCACACACAGATATCCCCCTAAAATAGCTATAACTAAAAACAAACTAAAAACTACTTCCAAAACTATTCAGCTTTGATATTAATGAGTTTTTTGGGTTCATTGAGAACATGGTTGCTGTTCAATAATAAAATTAATCCTCAAAAATACAACTTGCCTAATAATTCTGCACTCCCTGTACAAACTTTCCTGTAAAATAAAAATAAGCCCTAAGATAACTACAATGTAACTATTAGTTATATTGTAACTAATTTAGGATTTATTTTATAGGTAAGTATTTAGTTTTAAATAGGAATAATGTAATTAATGATATGAATTTTTATTGTAATTATATTTAAGTTAGGGGGTATTAGGGTTAGAATTAGGTTTAGGGGTTAATACATTTAGTATAGTGGTGGCGACATTGGGGGCAGCAGATTAGGGGTTAATAAATTTAGGTAGGTGGCGGCAATGTTAGGGATGGCAGATTAGGGGTTAATAATATTTAACTAATGTTTGCGAGGAGGGAGTGTGGCGGTTTAGGGGTTAATATGTTTATTACAGGGAGTGCAGAATTATTAGGCAAGTTGTATTTTTGAGGATTAATTTTATTATTGAACAACAACCATGTTCTCAATGAACCCAAAAAACTCATTAATATCAAAGCTGAATAGTTTTGGAAGTAGTTTTTAGTTTGTTTTTAGTTATAGCTATTTTAGGGGGATATCTGTGTGTGCAGGTGACTATTACTGTGCATAATTATTAGGCAACTTAACAAAAAACAAATATATACCCATTTCAATTATTTATTTTTACCAGTGAAACCAATATAACATCTCAACATTCACAAATATACATTTCTGACATTCAAAAACAAAACAAAAACAAATCAGTGACCAATATAGCCACCTTTCTTTGCAAGGACACTCAAAAGCCTGCCATCCATGGATTCTGCCAGTGTTTTGATCTGTTCACCATCAGCATTGCGTGCAGCAGCAACCACAGCCTCCCAGACACTGTTCAGAGAGGTGTACTGTTTTCCCTCCTTGTAAATCTCACATTTGATGATGGACCACAGGTTCTCAATGGGGTTCAGATCAGGTGAACAAGGAGGCCATGTCATTAGATTTTCTTCTTTTATACCCTTTCTTGTCAGCCACGCTGTGGAGTACTTGGACGCGTGTGATGGAGCATTGTCCTGCATGAAAATCATGTTTTTCTTGAAGGATGCAGACTTCTTCCTGTACCACTGCTTGAAGAAGGTGTCTTCCAGTAGGACTGGGAGTTGAGCTTGACTCCATCCTCAACCCGAAAAGGCCCCACAAGCTCATCTTTGATGATACCAGCCCAAACCAGTACTCCACCTCCACCTTGCTGGCGTCTGAGTCGGACTGGAGCTCTCTGCCCTTTACCAATCCAGCCACGGGCCCATCCATCTGGCCCATCAAGACTCACTCTCATTTCATCAGTCCATAAAACCTTAGAAAAATCAGTCTTGAGATATTTCTTGGCCCAGTCTTGACGTTTCAGCTTGTGTGTCTTGTTCAGTGGTGGTCGTCTTTCAGCCTTTCTTACCTTGGCCATGTCTCTGAGTATTGCACACCTTGTGCTTTTGGGCACTCCAGTGATGTTGCAGCTCTGAAATATGGCCAAACTGGTGGCAAGTGGCATCTTGGCAGCTGCACGCTTGACTTTTCTCAGTTCATGGGCAGTTATTTTGCACCTTGGTTTTTCCACACGCTTCTTGCGACCCTGTTGACTATTTTGAATGAAACACTTGATTGTTCAATGATCACGCTTCAGAAGCTTTGCAATTTTAAGAGTGCTGCATCCTTCTGCAAGATATCTCACTATTTTTGACTTTTCTGAGCCTGTCAAGTCCTTCTTTTGACCCATTTTGCCAAAGGAAAGGAAGTTGCCTAATAATTATGCACACCTGATATAGGGTGTTGATGTCATTAGACCACACCCCTTCTCATTACAGAGATGCACATCACCTAATATGCTTAATTGGTAGTTAGCTTTCGAGCCTATACAGCTTGGAGTAAGACAACATGCATAAAGAGGATGATGTGGTCAAAATACTCATTTGCCTAATAATTCTGCACTCCCTGTATAGTGGCGGCGACATTGGGGGCGGCATATTAGGGGTTAATAAATATAATGTAGGTGTCGGCGATGTTGGGGGCAGCAGATTAGGGGCTCATAAATATAATGTAGGTGGCGGCGGTGTCCAGAGCGGCAGATTAGGGGTTAAAAAATTTATTTTAGTGTCTGCGATGAAGGAGGGCCTCGGTTTAGGGGTTAATAGGTAGTTTATGGGTGTTCGTGTACTTTTTAGCACTTTAGTTATGAGTTTTATGTTATGGCGTTGTACCATAAAACTCTTAACTACTGACTTTTAAATGCATTAGGACTCTTGACGGGGTAGGGTGTACCGCTCACTTTTTGGCCTCCCAGGACAGACTCGTAATACCGGTGCTATGGAAGTCCCATAGAAAAAAAGACTTTACAAAGTTTACGTAAGTCGTTTTGCGGTAAGGCCAAAGAAATGTGCGATACACCTATACCTGCAAGACTCGTAATAGCAGCGGGCGTAAAAAAGCAGCGTTAGGACCTCTTAATGCTGTTTTTTAACTTAATCTCGTAAGCTAGCCGTTAATGTATAAACATATGACTGCATATTTACTTAGCAATGTCATAGCCTCCATTTTGATAGGATATTTTCTGAGCGATGTCATAGCCTCCATTTTGATAGGATTTGAAAGGAAATTTATAGAAAATGCTCTTATTCTATCAGTTAAAGGGTGGGACTTAATGAAAAATTGATTGGTTAATTTTATTTAAAAGGTAATTTTATGGTATGATTAATTTGAGAAATGTCACCTAGGAAGACACTAGTGTAGAAACTTTTAATGCTTTTCATTTATGTATAGTTTATTTTTTATTAAAATAATATTTTAGAGAATGAACGTAAGAAGATTAATGTCTTTAATCAAGATTGAACTTTGCATTTTATAGGTAAAGTCTGAGACAATAATTACAGTCAAGATGGATTGACAATGAATAGCCTAGAAATAGCATTAGGGACAGGCATAATGTAATTTTTATACATAATTGATCATTTTCTCTTATCTATCATGATACTTGTGCTTTATGGATCAGTAGCCCCCATAGACCAAAGATTACTGAGAAGGGTGCGATCAAGATTGGAGCACACTTATAATAATGACCTCTAATGTTATTTCTGCAAAAAATATTTTTTAGATCTTTTTTTATTATTTTTTATTGAGGTTGAAAAACAGAGTTATATTTAGGACATAATAAAGCATATTTCAAAATAATAATCCATTTAGAGAGAGATTATTAAACAAATAACCTTGTGTGAAACAAGCACATTAATATAAACTCCAAAAAACAAACAAAAACAAACAACTGATATTTTATAGTATAAGTGAAATGCTGCCAATGCATATATGTTCAGCGTACACAAGCTACACCATATACTATTGAGGTATCCTCTGCATTCTTTACCACTTATGGACTCCTTAATCACTGTGACCATTGTATCATATTAGAAGGTACAGTGAAATATTAGACCACTTTTGGGACTCATGATGCCAGAACAATAATGACCATAAACTGTAAATCGTCAAAAGAAAATATTCAACCTCAAGGCCATTGCAGGGTAAGATGATCAGATAGAAGTCTTATGAAAATGTAATAGATCTTGCTGCGGGTCAGTTTTAATTTGGCCGTTAAGTGATTTCCTTGCTCAGCTATCACATGTTATCTTCATCATTACTAAAACAAGAATATCATATGAAAATGTAATATTCTAAGGCATAGATGACAGTGCTATGTAGGCAACGGACAACCTAGTAGAATATTATACACTATAAATCGCTACTTGCAATCAGCCGATAGGATAGAGCTTTCATCCTATTGGTTGATCCAATCAGCCAATAGGATTGAGCTTGCATTCTTTTGGCTATTCCAATCAGTGAAAAGCTCAATGAAAGTTCAATCCTATTGGCTGATTGCAACAGCCAATAGGAGTTTTTAAACTTTAATTTCTATTGGCTGATAGAATTCTATCAGCCAATCGGAATGTAAGGGACGCCATCTTGGATGAAGTCACTTAAAGGGAAACTTCATTCTTCAGCAACCATCAAAAGAAGAGGATGCTCCGCGCTGGATGTCTTGAAGATGGACCCGCTCCTCGCCAGATGGATGAAGATAGAAGATGCCGTCTGGATGAAGACTTCTGCCCGCTTGAAAGAAGACTTCTGCCGGCTTCGATGAGGACTTTGGCCCGCTTGGATGAAGACTTCTGCCACCTGGATGAGGATGGATGCCTGGTCTTCGAAAACTGTAAGTGGATTGTCAGGGGTTAGTGTTAGGTTTTTTTAAGGGTTTATTGGATGGGTTGTATTTTTAGCTTAGGGTTTTGGGCAATGTAAAAGAGCTAAATGCCCTTTTAAGGGCAATGCCCATCCAAATGCCCTTTTCAGGGAAATGGTTAGCTTACGTTTATTTAGATAGATTTTTATTTGGGGGGTTTGGTTGTGTGGGTGGTGGGTTTTACTGTTGAAGGGTTGTTTGTATTTTTTTTTTTACAGGTAAAAGAGATAATTTCTTTGGGGCAATGCCCCTCAAAAGGCCCTTTTAAGGGCTATTGGCAGTTTAGTGTAGGCTAGGTTTTTTTTTTTTTTTGGGGGGGGGGCTTTTTATTTTGATAGGGCTATTAGATTAGGAGTAATTTGTTTTTATTTTTGATAGTTTTGTTTTTTATTTTGTGTAATTTAGTGTTTATTTTTTTTGTAATTTAGATAATTGAATTTTCTTAATTGAATTTATTTTATTGTAATGTTAGGTTTTAGTGTAAGGCAGGTTAGGTTTTATTTTACAGGTAAATTTGTATTTATTTTAGCTAGGTAGCTTGTAAATAGTTAATAATTATTTACTAACTAGTCTAGCTAGTTAAAATAAATACAAACTTACCTGTGAAATAAAAATAAAATCTAAGATAGCTACAATGTAACTATTATTCATATTGTAGCTAGCTTAGTTTTTTTTTACAGGTATTTAGATTTAAATAGGAATTATTTAGGTAATAATTGTAAGTTTAATTAGATTTATTTTAATTATATTTAAGTTAGGGGAGTTAGGGTTAGGGTTACGTTAGGGTTATGCTAAGGGTTAGGGTTACGTTAGGGTTAGGTTCAGGGGTTAATATATTTATTTAGTGTTAGTGATGTTGGAGGCCAAAGATTTAGGGGTTAATAACTTTAGTATAGAGGCGGCGACATTGGGGGCGGCAGATTAGGGGTTAATAACTGTAATGTAGGTGGCGGCGATGTTAAGGGCGGCAGATTAGGGGTTAATAAGTATATTTAGGTGGCAGCGATGTTAGGAGCAGCAGATTAGGTGTTAATAAGTGTATTTTGGTGGCAGCGATATCGGGAGCGGCAGATTAGGGGTTAATAGTTTTATTTAGGTGGCGGCGATGTTAGGGGCAGCAGATTAGGGGTTCATAAGTGTATTTAGGTGGCGGTGATGTTATTGGCAGCAGATTAGGGGTTAATTAGTGTATTTAGGTGGCAGCGATATCGGGAGCGGCAGATTAGGGGTTAATAGTTTTATTTAGGTTGCGACGATGTTAGGGGCGGCAGATTTGGGGTTAATAACTGTAATGTAGGTGGCGGCGATGTTAAGGGTGGCAGATTAAGGGTTAATAGTTTTATTTAGGTGGCAGGGATTTTAGGGGCAGCAGATTAGGGGTTAATAACATTATATAGGTTGCGGCGATGTCGGGTGTGGCAGATTAGGGGTGTTTAGACGTGGTTTTTATGTTACAGTGTTAGGTTTAAACATAACTTTTTCTTTCCCCATAGACATCAATGGGGCTGCGTTACGGAGTTAGACTTTTTTTTTTGCCAGCTCTCCCCATTGATGTCTATGGGGAAATCGTGCACAAGCACATCAGAACACCGCTTTTATTTGGGTGAGGTATGGAGCTCAACGCCACCATATCGCCCGCACAAGCCGTTTTTTTCAAAACCTGTAATAGCAGCGCTATAGGGAGGTGAAATACCGCTGCTTTTGTGGCGGTCATTAATTTCCCTATAGCGCTCAAAACTCGTAATCTAGCTGAATGTAATTAACAGGAGAAAAACCTCTCTATTCCTATACAGCCCCTTAACTAGTATAATTTATATTGGGCTTCAGCTGTGAGATATCAAATATATAAATAATGGGGATGCCTACCATATAGTCAGCATCACCCTATTAGTATATAATGCAGGTGATCTATATAGCAAGTTACAGGGAATCTAATATAACATACATTGAACAGCACAAACATTTATCAGACTGGGGAGTCTTCATAACGGGTTACCCTGCTTCTAATGTGACAATATAAAGTCCCTGTTCCCCTTAGTTCTACAGACCTTTTTATAACAAAAACTCAAACTAAAAACACTGGTGGAATGAGCTAAAGCTACTAATATATGTTTCCCAAAAAGATTTAACAAAACAACAGATTGAATCAAATCTTATTGCTTATTAGAATATAGTCTGCAGGGGCAGATTCACCACACTCCAATCCTAGTAGCCGTCCTGCCCGAATGACCAATATTGGAAATGACATGGAACTTTATCAGCTTTGTTTCCATCTCTAGAAACAATAGGTAATTGAAACTGCATAAATATAATGCAGATCTTTCTGCTCTCATGGTCCTATAGGCAAACAGAACTGGTTGCACAGAGCTTCTAACTAAGCTGTAATCAGCACCTTCAGGGAGGACCTCATAGCGGTCACATGCATTGATATCAGATCTAATAGCGTCAATATGTCCTCACCAGCACACAGAGCTCCCCTATTGCCATTAGGGCTAGACCTTTATAAAGCTCACAGAAAACAGGTAAAGAGCGGAATCATTACATTATACTGGTACCAAATGTTTTTGAGGCTCTACTAGTGTAATTCTGTTGTTCTATTAATATGGATGGACACCTAGGAGACAGTTATTCCATGGAATGGGTGCAGCTCATCCAGAGATCAGAAATATACATCTGAACTTGTCCACCACCAGGAAGATCCACTTTTTATAATAAGCTCCTTTCCATGAGAGAATACTGAGGGAAGTTAGGAGTGTACATGTATCTTGAGCACTATATAACAGAAGTGGTAACCACACTATTTATAGCAGTGTTATACATTGTTGTAAAAATTGCTGCCAAATATTTCTCAAGATGCAAGCACACTCCTGACCCTACCTAGGTATGCTCTTTAACAATAGATATCAGGGAAAAAAAGTGAATATGATAGCCCCTTTATGAGCATTGAAAATCATAATTCAATGTTTGTTTTTTCCTTCTTTTTTTGTATTGGATAATTTGTCATAAATCCCATACTCAATAATGAGAGATCTTTTCTTGCTCTTTTATTAATAATATTTTGGTAACATTACATGAATGACAATAACACTGTTTATTGTTTTCCTACTTTCCTAGTTAATAGGTTTTACTAGTAACGCAAATCTTTTGTGATCTTCATTTTATCTTAAAAATATTATAAAACAGACTGTTCTGCCATGGTGCATATCCCTTAATAGGTTTAGATTATTTCCATAAAGCCCCATTAGGCAAGTGCATGATCAGCAAATTTACCCACAAATGCTTTTTACTCTTTTAACTTGATTGGTGTGGAATCAGTTACTGAATTATGCAGAGTTAAGCTCATAAAAGGTTCAGCACCATGAAATCAATGTTATTATGACCCACCTCAAAGCACATTTGGACAAAAGTCAATTATCTATGAGCTAACACAAAGTTTTTCTAGCCATACATATACATTTTTCTTGAAAAGTATTACTGAATCTGTTTAATAACTGCTCATAGTTTCTTCGTGTATGGTTATTAATTATTTTCAATATTTAATAACATTTTAAGTTGGCGCTTGACATTAAATTTTTAAGCAATAGCAGTGGTATTGTTTACATATACAACTAAGTAAATTCATTATGCAATTTCATGCTTAAAGGAATAGGAAAGTCAAAATTTAACTTGCATGATTCAGAGAGAGCATGTCATTTTAAGACACTTTTAAATTCACTTCTATTTTCAAATGTGCTTCATTCTCTTAGTATCCCTTTTTAAAAATGAATATGCACATATTCACTAGTGAGAGCTGCTGCTAATTGGTGCCTGCACACATTTGTCTCTTGTGATTGGCTAACTAGATGTGTTTAGCAAGCTGCCACTAGTGCAATGCTGTCCCTTCAGCAATGGATAACAAGAGAATGAAGCAAATTTGATAATATAAGTAAATGGGAAGGTTTGGGGTTTACTATCCCTTTAAGCATCTTCAAATGTCAGGAAAACGTCAAATGCATTTAAATCCAAATGAAATCTTAATTTCAGACAGATTTTGCAAAAAAATATCATAATGCTCATATGGGATTATGTTGATGAGAATACAAGTGGTAAACATTAAAACAATATAATTTGTATAGTTTTTCCAGCTGAAGAAATTGTTGACACATACATTCAATAAGGTACTGTAATTAAAATTGTAATTGTGTTGTTAAATGGTATTAATGGTTGTTTATTCAATTAAAATTTAATTCAAGACTATAAAGTTGATATTAAGAGTGAATTCATTTGTCTTTATGAATATTTACAATGTCATTATTTATATTGTACCATTATTTTCTGAAATTTGTATAAGTACAACATCAACACAACATAATTATGCAGATTGACAATAAAGGATTTAAGGGCTGTCTCTAAAAGGAGTTATATCTTCTTGGTGATTGTGACATGATGAAAAGATTAATAGGCTTTGAGCATTGACAAAGAATCAAAAAAATTGAAAAATTAAGGAAGCTCTAAAGAATTCTTTTAGTCAGATGCAACATGTAGAAGCTGTGCAGTTTAGACTGCTATCCTAGAATGAAGGAGTAGTTTATGCAAGTTTAGTGATATATTTTATAAGTATTTTGTACATAATTATTATAATTTGGCAGTTTGAGCAGGAATCCTAAAGAAAACCAGCATTGGAACTAGCATGAAGGAGCATATATTTCTAAACAATTATTTCATATTAATTGGACTTTGGGTAGTCTATTGATACATAGTTCAGTGAAGAAGGTGTGATATTAATTGCTGTTTATTGTAATTGGTGGATCCGAATTTCTGTTATGTTCGCTATTTAGAAAGGATCACATTTTGGCAGTGTTACAAAAGGGTGAGCAGCAAGATTCAGCGAGGAACTAAATTTGCAGTTAAAATATCAGACCTGTTTTGCTGGTATTATTAACAGTGAGGGCAATTGCAAGTGTTGACTTACAGCTAGAAAAATATATAAGCAAATATTATGTTATTGACAAATGAATCTTAAAAGTGGTAGGATAACATTCAGGACAAAATGTAGGCGATAGTAGTATGACCTGATGTGACTATGGATACTATCAGTATAGAGGTGGTACCCAAAGATTTCTTATTAGTTTTCTTTGAGAGGATCTGTAGACTGAGATCTGGTGGCCTAAAAATAAAACACTTTTATACCCTAATAGACTGTTGTAAAGGTAGCAAAGTAATCACAGCTTGAATGTCACATTTGTAATTCACTATTACAATTGCCCAGAAGGCTTTTTGTCTTTTAACCTGATTGGTGTGGAATGAGGCACTAAATTATGCAGAGTTAAGCTCATAAAATGTTTAGTACTATGAAATCAATACTGTTAAGATACAACTCAAAACACATTATAACAAAAGTCAATTGTTAGAGGAAACATTACAGCCATACATATACAAATGAAGGTAAATATTATCTGCTTAATAATTACTAATATTTTTCTTATGAAAGTATTTTCTATATTGCATTACAATTTTGTAAGATGTCTAAAATTATATTTTTTTTATAGAAATAAGGGTTACTCTATAATATTTTTTTATCTATAAGTATATATAGTTATTGCATGTAGAAAAAACATCTAGAAATGGCAAGACAAAGTGAAACATACTAAAACACAATGGTGCTGATATGTGATTTCATTGTTCTGCAAATGTGTTTACCAGCATATTTTTTTATAGTTCTTCTAACTGAAGAAAATGCTAGAATAAACATTTTAAGAAGATAACTTATTTAAAGGACACTATGGTAAAATCAAAATTAAATGTTTATGATTCAGATAGAGCGCACAATTTAAAACAACTTTCCAATTCATTTTTATTATCTGATTTGTTCTCTTGGTATGCTTTGTTGAAGGTTAAACCGAGGAAGACGTTTAGGAGTGTTCACGTCTTTAGCAATCTATGGCCGCAGTGTTTTCAACTATGGGCTAGATCACAAGTGGTGCGCTATCATTAGCATGATGAGCGCAAACTCGATTGCAAGATCGCAGTGTTTTGCCCTGTAATCTATATTACAAGTGAGGTGTTTAAGTTACCGCAAAATTAGTTTGCATGAACCTGCAATGATTTACACTTCCCATATTTTCTCTGGGCCCATATTTTCTCTGAGTGTTCACGTCTTTAGTAATCTATGGCCGCAGTGTTTTCAACTATGGGCTAGATCACAAGTGGTGCGCTATCATTAGCATGATGAGCGCAAACTCGATTGCAAGATCGCAGTGTTTTGCCCTGTAATCCATATTACAAGTGAGGTGTTTAAGTTACCGCAAAATTAGTTTGCATGAACTTGCAATGATTTACACTTCACATATTTTCTCTGGGCTGCATTGACCACCAATGTGCGCTCGTATTACAAGTTGAAAGTAAATGTGATTGCTCTAACACAATCGCAAACTACTCCACTAAACAAGTAGCCCCTAAACTGTCACACCCCCACATCACAAACTGTGCTGCTACACTTTAAACCCCTAAACTGCCACACACCCACATTACAAGCTGCCCTGCTACACTATTAACCCCTAAAATACCACACCCCCACACCGCAAACTACTCCGCTACACTATTAACCCCTGAAACACCACAGCTCCACAGCGCAAACTACCCCCTAACTTCCTAACAGCTAACCCCCAAACACCACTAACCTAACACCCCCTAAGTTACCAACAACCCCTAACATTACATTAAAAATAAAACCATTACATAAATAAAAACCTACTACTACCAAAAAAAAAAAACTACCATTACGAAAATAAAAAAAACACAGTTATGCCTATTCAAAGTCCCCCAAATAAAAAATAACTGTACTACTATACTAAAAGTTACTATAGCAAAAGTCCTTAGAAAGTTTTTTTTGTAGGGCATTGCCCTAAAGCGATATGGCTCTAAAAAAAAAATACAAACCCATTTTACAATAAAAGTAACCCTTCCACCCTCCCATTAAACATATCTAAAAAAAATTGCCTTGATAAAGACATTTAGTAGGGCATTGCCCTACAGCCTTTTGCTATTTAATAAAAAAACTAATCTAAAAAAACCCTCATCTAAAAAAATAACCCTATCCTAAAAAAAAGATTGCCCTGAAAAGGGTATTTTGTTGGGCACTGCCCTTAGGTAGCGCAGTGCCCTATAATGATTAAGCTCTTTTGCTGCCTAAAGAAAAAACTATTCTAAAAAAAAACTATCCTAAGAAAAAGATTACCCTGAAAAGGGCATTTGTTTGGAATTTGCCCTTAGAAGGGCATTTGGTAGGGCAGTGCCCTAAAGTGATAAGATCTTTTGCTGCCCAATTAAAAAAAACTAATCTAAAAAAAAAAAGCATATCCTTAAAAAAGATTGCCCTGAAAAGGTTATTTGGTTGAGCATTGCTCTTAGAAGGGCAATTGGTAGGACAGAGCCCTAAAGCGATTACGCTCTTTTGCTGGCCAATAAAAAAAATAAAATTCTAAAAAAACCTAATCTAAACAAAATGTTGCCCAGGGCATTTGGTTGGGCATTTCCCTAAAGTGATTACAGCTCTCTTCCGAAAAAAACACTATTCTACAAAAAAACACCCACCCAAAAAGAGTTTACCGCTAAACCCCAAAGATGGTACTAACCAAACTTGAATCTGGTTCCTATGTGATCTGTCATCCATCTTCTTCTGCGATCCGCTGGGGAAGTCTTCATCCAACTTTCACCCTATGCTTCTACGTATTTTCTTTTCTTGTCATCTTCGGATCTTCTGTAACCAGCGTCCTCTTCTTGCAGTCACCCAGTGCACTGAGAAGATGGAATGTAAGGTTCAGCCTTATATAGGGGTACCCTTGCATTCCTATTGGCTAATTTTCAAGGTCAAACTTCCCCAGAGGAGTGGCGGGAAAATATGGATGAAGATGGACCACCACCGGTGGGATGAAGATAAAAGAGGACCGCCGCCTCCATGAAGATAGGCCACCGCCAGGATGAAGATGGGCCTGCCATGAATAGGAGCACCTCAGTTGTTGATCACGTACCATTTTTAAGGTTTAGCTGTAGGCTTTTTTGGGGTGGGTGTTTTTTTTTGTTGACATTACGGGGGGGGGGGTTTAATTAAAAAATAAAATAAAAGCTGTAATCCCTTTAGGGCAATGCCCTTAACGGGGCAAATTTTAGAGTAGTTTTTTTTTAGATAACATTTTTTGGGGGATGAGGGGTTCCTTTTATTGTAAGAGCTATGACTATAGTAACTTTTAGTGTTAGTATATGTTTTTTTTACGTTGGGGTGTTTGTTTTTTTAAAGGGGGCTTTAGTTTTAAAAATAGGCATAACTGTGAGTTTTTTATTTTTGGTAATTGTTTTTAATCTTAATAGTATAGCAGGGCAGTTTGCGATGTGAGGGTGTGGCAGTTTAGGGGTTTATATTGTAGCAGGGCAGTTTTCCATGTGGGGGTGTGGTGGTTTAGGGGTGTGTAGTGGGGCAGCTTGTGATGTGGGGCGTGGTGGTTTAGGGCTTAATAGTGTAGTGGGGTACTTTGTGGTGGTTAATGTGGTGGTTTAGGGGTTATTAGAGTAGGGGGCTTATTGCGATGCTGGTTAGCTTGTGAGTATGTGTATTCGTTTTTTTTCAGTTTTTTCGCTCCATTAAAGTCTATGGGGGAGTACATTAACGTGATCATTAATTTGCTAGACAGAGACTTTATGAAATGGAGATAGATTTTATAGTATAAACCTTAAAGGGACAGTCAATACCAGAATTTTTGTTGTTTGAAAAGAAAGATAATCCCTTTATTACCCATTCCCCAGTTTTGCATAACCAACACAGTTATAATAATACACACTTTACCTCTGTGATTACGTTGTATCTAAGCCTCTGCAAACTGCCCCCTTATTTCAGTTAATTTGACAGACTTGCATTTTAGCCAATCAGTGCTCACTCCAGGCTAACTTCATGTGCATGATCTCAGTGTTATCTATATGAAACACATGAACTAATGCCCTCTAGTGGTCAAAATGCATTCAAATTATAGGCAGTCTTCAAGGTCTAAGAAATTTGCATATGAACCTCCTAGAATTATCTTTCAACTAAGAATACCAAGAGAACAAAGCAAAATTGGTGCTAAAAAAAAATTGGAAAGTTGTTTAAAACTACATTCCCTATTTAAATCATGAAAGTTTTTTTTGGACTTGACTGCAAATTAAGGGATGTATAGATAAGTTTCTCCTATTATTACACCGAGACATCAAACTCAAATTTCTAACATTTGTTAACATAAAGTGATTTGATCACGCTGACCCTCACATGAGCAGACCTCACTCAATTCTCTAAAAAAGCAAACCCCTTGGAAATCATGTCAAATGGGGATCTCCCTCCCCAATAAAGTAATGAAGCTCTCAGAAATATAGACTGTAACAGGGATCACTTAGCACTGATAGCCATATTTGTTTTACTTTTGAAGCACATACACATCGAATTGTATTGTTTTCTGAGTCATCTACCTTGCAATTAATTCTAGTTTTAGCTCTGTGAATTCTCTTGATACTTTATAAATAATAATAGTAATAATGTTAATAATTTTGTATGTATGTTTTTTTCTTTCAGTACAATAAGCATATAGTGTATTTTGAAACAAAACCACCAGCTTACATTTGGCAAAATAAAATGGCAGGCATAAAATGCTTTGGGAATAAAATGAGACCTATAAGAAAACTTCAAACGCGCACAAGGAATGCCCCTTTTGAGCTCACTTGCTGCAGGTTTGCTAAAAAAAAAAAAAGCCTGCAACTTATGAAGCATCCGTTTAAACAGCTGTTTCATACACTTCTCCACTATCTCAGAGGTGGCAAATACAAATACTGATGTGACTGGGGTGATTGATAAGCAATGCTATTGTGCGACTGGTTGAGTGAGAGAAGGAGTAGTCCAATGATAAATACGGGTAGCAAATGCTGTCTGTATAGGATATGAAAGTCACAAGTAAACTTTCATGATTCACAAAGAACCTGAAAAAGGGCTGTTGCCGTATTGGCCCTGCAGAGAATGTTCCTTTAAAAGGTATTACAATCTACTAAAGGAACAAAGACACTGCAGATTTAAACCATTTTACAATTTACTTCTATAATATAATTTCCTTAGTTATCTTGGTATAATTTGATCATTTAAAATGCAATATTTTCTTGCAAACATTCATTCAAAGATAATTAAAAGAACATGGAAGTCAAAATTAAACTTTCACGTTTAAGACAATGGCGGCTGGTGATTTTAAAGGTTGGTGGGGGAGAAAACCTACCCCCCTGAGAAATCCCCAAACTCCACAAAATATATAGGACCGATTGCATGTCAGCGATGAGTTTTATCGCAGGTGTTTGCGCTCATCGGTTTTACGGCTGGTATTACGAGTTGAAAGTAAAAGCGACCACTTGAGCACTATCGCAATTTTTGATAGAATGATTAACACAACTTTAAAATTCTGTTTAACTGTTTTGAAAAACTAAAAGGTTGCATAAAACACATCAAAAATACATTGTAAAGTATAGTTACACTCATAATAACACTAATAATAATAATTATTTTTAAAAATATTGCACACAAAAGTTATAAGGACTCAAAGATATGAGATCTCAGGTGTAAAAAAAAAAGGCAGACAAAAGGTTTTAACATTGAGATACATACATATACTTCTCTAAATATGTATATACAGTATCTCACAAAAGGGAGTACACCCCTCACATTTTTGTAAATATTTTATTATATCTTTTCATGTGACAACACTGAAGAAATGACACTTTGCTACAATGTAAAGTAGTGAGTGTACAGCCTGTATAACAGTGTCAATTTGCTGTCCCCTCAAAATAACTCAACACACAGCCATTAATGTCTAAACCGTTGGCAACAAAAGTGAGTACACCCCTAAGTAGAAATGTCCAAATTGGGCCCAATTAACCATTTTCCCTCCCAGGTGTCATGTGACGCGTTAGTGTTACAAGGCCTCAAGTGTGAATGGGGAACAGGTGTGTTAAATGTGGTGTTATTGCTCTCACACTATATATTTATATATAAATATATATATATATAGTTTCACAAAACAAATTCTGTAGGGAGAAAGCACTCTCCTGATCTACATATAAAGTGTAGCTTCATCTAGTAGTTTGCGGCACAATAGAGAGTGGGTGTAGCTGTATCCTTCAGGTGCTGATCAATGCTGCTACAGGTGTGTCTACTCCACACACGATCAAGCATCCAAGAAGTAGTTCGCACTGGCACTCGACAAAAGAAAGTTCACAGAAAGATAAAATTCTTCAAAATTTATTATCCAAGTTTAAAAACATAAGAAGTAAAGCTAATTCTAAAAACAAACATAGGTAAGTGCAATCTAGATCTGATCAGATGCATTTCGTGCGCATGCACACTTGGTCACTGCATACCAGTGATTAGACCACACACACTTTTATATCTAAATTTTAAAGATACATATACAACAATTTTATAAATGCTTTGTACCTGGTTTGCGAGTCATTTAATAAG
Source organism: Bombina bombina (assembly GCF_027579735.1). Classification (NCBI taxonomy): domain Eukaryota; kingdom Metazoa; phylum Chordata; class Amphibia; order Anura; family Bombinatoridae; genus Bombina; species Bombina bombina. The sequence continues at coordinate 529,576,390 of NC_069502.1, read as the reverse complement.
ATCCTAAACATGTATTGTGCATTGTTATAACCTTCCTGTAAATATTTTAAATATAGAAATTAATCCAAATACATTTTATAAATAAATGTTAATACACAATGTCAATGGGATAAAACACATAAAGTAACTACATTGTTTCCAGAAATTACAGTGTAAGTAAATAATGTTTTACAATTGATTATTATAATCCCTTTCATTTCAGACTGTTACATTTTACAATACTGCATCTACATTCAAGAATAAGAGAGCATGACAAACCATATGGATTTTCCTTGAAAAAAAATTCATAAATAAATATTATTACATGTAGATCTATTCATTAACACTGAAGAAACAAAATATTTTCAGTACAAATGTTACAATGGCAACTTTATATAAACAGATTTAGATCCCTCCTCATATTAATCCCTATAGGACTTGAAGTTTTTAGGGAAAATATCCAATAGACCTCTCATTTATTTAATTTGCTCTCTCTGTTTCCCCCTCTCTTCCATATAGGAATATGATCAATGCCTTGTAGAGTTAATAAGGATGTATCAGAATTATGCAATCATTTAAAGTGTCTAGAGAGAGGAGTGTCTGATTCTGGGTCTTCTATAGACCTGAGATGTTCCAGAAATCTTTCCTTTATGACCCTTTTAGTTTTTCCTATGTACTGTTTCTGACATAGTTGGCAAGTTAATAAGTAAACCACATGGGTGGTAGAGCAATTAATGAAATATTTGATGCTGTGCTCATGTTCTGTTATACTGGATTTAAATGTCTCTCCTTCAATTACATGGTTGCATGTTTTACATGCATTTTTTCTGCATTTGAAAAAAACCCTTTCTGCCTTTAAGCCATGTGGTTCTAGTATTGTTAGATAGTTCTGAGGGAGAAAAATAATTTGCTAAAGTTTTAGCCTTCTTGGGGACAAAGTCAAAACCATATTGTGTTATTTGTTTGATCTCTGTGCCTGAGTGTAAAATAGGAATAGTTTCCTTAATTATATTACAAATTGTTTTGAATTCTGTACTGAAAGTAGTAATACATTTTGCTTTCTAGGTTACTGTTTGTATTGGAGGTTTGCTTGTATTTTAAGAGTTGGTCCCTGGTTATTGTATCTACATTTTATTTAGCCTTACTGAGAATAGTCTCTGAATATCCCCTTACTTTTAGTCTATCCGTAATGATTTTAGTTTGTTATATATATTCCTCATTTGTGAAGCAATTTCTTTTCGCTCTTATAAATTCCCCTTTGGGAATTCCTCTCACCACATGTCTAGGGTGGCATGAATCAAATTGCAGTATTGTATTATTCCCTGCAGTGGGCTTTCTATATAGTTTGGTTTCCACTGACTGTCCATTTTCACTCACATAGATTGTTACATCAAGAAAATTTACAGAGTCAGAATCATGTTCACCTACCAGCTTGATCCCACATTGGTTATCATTTAGGTATTTGCAGAATAGATCTGCTTTGTCACTGTCACCGTCAAAAATAAAAAAACAAATCATCAATGTATCTGTAAAAATATTTAATGTCAGTTCTAAAGGGATTCCCCTCTCCAAAAACATGGAACAGCTCCCACCAACCCATAAAAAGATTGGCGTATGAGGGGGCAAAGTTTGTCTCCATAGCTGTTCCACAATATTTACAGGAAGATTATAACAATGCACAATACATGTTTAGGATCTTATTAAATGAGCCGCAAACCCGGTACAAATCATTTATAAAATTGTTGTATATGTATATTTAACATTTAGATATAAAAGTGTGTGTGGTCTAATCACCGGTATGCAGTGACCAAGTGCGCATGGGCACAAAACAGGTCTGCATCAGATCTAGACCGCACTTACCTGTGTTTGTTTTTAGAATGAGCTTTACCTCTTATGTTCTGAAACTTGGATAATACATTTTGAAGAATTTTATCTTTCTGTGAACTTTCTTTTGTCGAGTGCCAGTGTGCACTACTTCTTGGATAATATATATATATATATATATATATGTTTATATGTGTGTACATATGTATTTATGTATTTATATGTGTATATACAGTATTTATTTACAGACATATATGCACCTATAAAAATATAAAGGCATATTTATGCAATATTCATAAATGTTTTAACTATGTATTTATTGTAAATATTTTGCATTCCAATGTTCTGTACATAGCAGAATATGTTCAGAGTATTTTTAAATATATATATACAGTATATACTGTATATATATATATATATATATATATATATATATTTATATATAATCTGTATACAGTTAGATCCGTAAATAATTGGACACTGACACAATTTTCATAATTCTGGCTCTGTACGCCACCACAATGTATATTTGTGTGTTTTACTAAAACAATGAGATGCAAATGAAGTGTAGACTTCCATCTTTAATTCAAGGGGTTTAACTTTATCTTCATGAACTGGTGCATGTGATCAAGGCTCCAGTGGGAGCTGAAACATTATGCTTTTTTGGCATTAAAGGAAGGTGTGCTGGCTTTCTTTGCGAGGGACCACAGGGATTATCACCAGGTCTTGTCCTTATGCAATACACACTATTGTATTTATGTATTGGCCGTGCACTGAGTGGTTATTATGTTGGTGAGTGCTGATCTCTCCTGTTAATATATATTTATATATAATCTGTATACAGTTAGATCCGTAAATAATTGGACACTGACACAATTTTTTTATAATTCTGGCTCTGTACGCCACCACAATGTATATTTGTGTGTTTTACTAAAACAATGAGATGCAAATGAAGTGTAGACTTCCATCTTTAATTCAAGGGGTTTAACAAAAATATTGAATGAAACGTTTAGGAATTTGCAACCATTTTCATACACAGTCCCCTTATTTCAGGGGCTCAAATGTAATTGGACAAATTAACACAATCATAAATAAAATGTTAATTTTTAATAATTTGTCGAGAATCCTTTGCAGGCAATGACTGCTTGAAGTCTGGATGGACATCACCAAATCCTGGGTTTTTCCCCTTTGTGATGTTTTGCCAGCCCTTTACTGCAGTTGTCTTAAGTTTTTGTTTGTTTGTGGGTCAATCTGTCTTATGTTTTGTCTTCAGCAAGTTAAATGCATGCTTGATCAGGTTGAGATCAGGTGATTGACTCAGCCGTTGTAAAATATTCCACTTATTTGCCTTAAAAACTCCTGTGTTGCTTTCGCAGTATGTTTTGGGTCATTGTCCATCTGTAAAGTGAAGTGCCATTCAACCAACTTCACTGAATTTGCCTTAATCTGAGCAGACAATATATCCCTATATACTTCAAAATTCATCCGGCTGCTTCTGTCTTCTGTCACATCATCAATATACACTAGAGGCCCAGTGCCATTGGAAGCCATGCATGCCTATGCCATCACACTGCCTCCACTTTGTTTTACAGATTATGTGATATGCTTCGGATCATAAGCCGTTCCAAGCCTTCTCCATTCATTTTTCTTCCCATCATTCTAGTACAGTTTGATCTTAGTTTCATCTGTCCAAAGAATGCTGTTCCAGAACGGGGCTGGCTTTTTTTAGATATTTTTTGGCAAAGTCTAATCTGTCCTTTCTATTCTTATGAATGGTTTGCACCTTGTGGTGAACCCTCTGTATTTGCTCTCATGAAGTCTTCTTTTTATGGTAGACTTGGATAATGATATGCCTACCTCCTGCAGAGTGTTCTTCACTTGGCTGGATGTTGTGACGGGGTTTTTCTTTACAATCAACCACCACTGTTCTCTTTCCATGGACGTCCAAGCCTTTTTGTGTTGAAAAGCTCACCAGTGCGTTCTTTTTTTCTCAGAATGTACTAAACTGTTGATTTGGCCACTCCTAATGTTTCTGCTCTCTCTCTGATGGGTTCTTTTTTTTTTTTTTTTGCAGCCTAAGGATGGGCTGTTTCACTTGCATTGAGACGTCCTTTGAACGTATGTAGTGGGCTCACAGCAACATCTTCCAAATGCGAATGCCACTCCTGGAATCACCACCAGACCTTTTACCTGCTTAATTGATGATGAAATAACAAAGGAATAGCTCACACCTGTCCATGAAATATCTTTTGAGTCAATTGTCCAATTACTTTTGGTCCCTTGAAAAAGAGGAGACTACATATTAAAGAGCTATAATTCCTAAACCCTTACTCAAATTTGGATAGGAAAATATCCCTCACACAGTGTCACCATCTGTAACGATCAGGCATCTGCCCTCATATGGAGGCGGAGCACCAATGGCGCTCCAGCTTCATATGCGGCAGATACCTGAAGCTTCAGGAGCTCCAGCTTTCAGGACAGGTATGTTTGTCCTTGCGCAGTCTCTACTGCTCATGGCTGCATCTGACAAAACACTTGGCCTTTTCTTATAAAAGATTTATATAATAAATATCTAATATTATTGTTTTTTTATTTTTTTTAAAGAAAAGACTACATTATGTCTCCATCTTTTCACTATTCCTTTTTTTGTCTTTCTCTGTTCCTACTTCCCTATTTTTTTTCCTCTATTCACCCCCTTTTTATCTTGCAATTTCTACCTCCCTCAACCCAATTCTGTTTTTTTCTGTTGTTATCTTATTCTATAACAAAGATGACTGAGGGTGTTCTTTTGCTTGAGACATTAGATGTAGGGAATGTGAGAAAACATCATTACTTAAGAGATATTAGCCAGTAACATTAGAAGAAATGGGCATTTGGTTCATTAGTGAGGATAAAAGCAACATTCATCTCTTTTCAGAGCCAGATTTTTTCTTGTGAATGTGTAACACATTAAGATCTGTGCAAATCCAAATCTATGTGTTGCACTTTCACAAGAAAAAATCCAGCTCAGAAGAGAACCAAATGCATCTGGTTGCTGCCATCTTCACCATTTATATTCTCATGAATGACCCGAATGCACATACCTAACCATTAGTTTCCCTATAAAAAATAGCATAATATCAATTCAGTATATTGTATGAACAGTTGCATTTTCTTGTCTTTTAGTATGATGTTTCAGAGTACACTAGAGGCGAAAAGTTAACAGCTCAATATCCAGCTGGTCAGAGATTCTGTATTTAGTGAGTATCTGTCTGTGCTTTGGGTTGGGGACACTTGTGAAATACTCAGCTAGTTTGTCTGTGTAGAGATCTGTAACACTCCAGTTTGCTCTGCTGCCCAGTCTGTTCCTCCCATTGCTCATTGTACCTCTCCTCCAGAGCTGTTTGTAAGGTGTTTGGTGACAATCTCTCATGGGCTGAGCTCTCGCTGAATTGGTTTTGCAGGTCTGATATATATTCCCTAAATGCTTTTGATGCTGGGTCACAGAATGCTTGGTGGTGAAGTGTACCTGTTTCACTATTTGTGAGGTGACACCATAATCTGTACACCCTTTTTTGCAATGGTAGCAGCAATGGGAATCTCACCAGTTCTGCTCTGCACCTATTGTTAGGGGCACTCCTGTGTACCCGCAGTGCATATTTACAGAGCTGGAGATGTGCAATTTCTATGAGAGCTTTGTCCCATTCTTGGTAGTTCTAGATCAGTGTTGGGCCCCAGACCTCACAGCCATACAGCAGGATTGGTTCAATTGTGCTTTCCAATACCTTAAGTAAAAGTTTTGTTGGAGGGTTTAGAATGGCTAGCAGCTTCTTGATTGCATGTAAGGCTCTAAGGGCTTTTTATTGCAGTGTTTTAAAAGCCAAAGCTTCCTGATGCACTCAGTGTAAGCCCAAGATAGGTATAATTAAATGTGTGCTTTACTTCTTAGAGAACAATAGGAATTTGAGTTTTAGCTGGAGTTGTTTTTTGCTTTTTTCTGGAAAATCATATCTTTTTTTTATCCATATTCACTTTCATATGCCTGCAGTAGGTCTAGTTTTTGTTGCAAACACACTGCTGTGGGGGACAGGATGAGCAGGTTATCTGAATATAAGAGGCAATTAATTTTCTTCTCATTCAGGGATATAAATGGTGCTGTGCATCTCTCCAGTACTGTGGGCAGATTATTAACGTACTGGTAAAATAATGTGGGGCTGAGTGTCCTTGTCTGACACGTCTCTTTTAGTCTTTTGTAGTTTGTTTATTTTTACTTTACACTTCAAGGATGAATATATAGGGGCATATTTAACAATGTGCGAGTGGACATTATACGAAGTAGCGTATCATGTCCGTTGCATATCGGTAAATGCCGACAGCATACGCTGTCGGCATTTATCATTGCACCAGCAGTTCTTGTAAACTGCTGGTGCAATACCGCCCCCTGCAGATTCACGGCCAATTGGCCGCTAGCAGGGGGTGTCAATCAACCAGATCGTATTCCATTGGGTTGATTTCTGTCCGCAGCCTCAGAGCAGTCGGACAAGTCATGGAGCAGCGGTCTTTAGACCGCTGCTTCATAATTTCTGTTTCCGGCAAGCCTGAAGGCTTGCAGGAAACAAGGGGCATCAAGCTCCATACGGAGCTTGATACATATGCCCCATGGTCTTTATTATGTCATATGTCTTCCCAGCAATTCCACTTTGCAGCAGTTTCATATACTGTACATTGCAAGGTGCCAGATTGAGTCAAATGCTTTTTTGAAGTTCACAAAACATGCAAACACCATCCCTGATGATGAACTTTTCAAATACTTATTAGTGATAGCTTGCAGGGTGAAGATGTGATCTGTGGTTCTTAGTTTAGGGAGGATCCCCATCTGACTCCTGTGCAGGGTTCTGCTGTCTATTTTGCAGAAGAGTTTGTTCACATTGATGTTTACACAGACATCCCCTGTAGTTATTTAGGTGAGTGTGATCCCCATGTTTGTGGATTGGGGTTATCAGACCTTTTGTGCACGTTTCTGGGAAGTGTCCTGATTATAAGATGATGTTAAACAGGTTTGTGAGAGCCTCTTGGAGCTGTGGGCTGCTGTAAATTAGCATCTGGTTTAATATTTGGTCAGATCCACAAGTTTTTTTCGTGGTTTTATTTCCATATGCCTTTTGCAACTTCCTGTAGTGTGAAGGGGAACTCTAGAGGAGGTTGATAGTTCTTTATTACTTTTTCTAATTCTAACAGTTTTTCTTGAATTTCTTTTTGTGACATACTGATTTTATTAGGTTCTAGATATTTGTATAATGTTTGAGAATAATCTGTCCATATGTCATCATCTTTGGTTGGAATATCCCCAGTGACTTTTGAGGTGAATTTTTTCCACCTCCTCTATCCTTCCACTAGAAGGAATAATTATCTATTTATTCTTGAATTTTGGAAAGTGTTTTATTTAGGTGGTTTATTTTCTTGTGTTTGAGGGTAGCTCTGTACTAATTTTGTTTACTGTTATATGTGCACCTCAGATCCTCTCTTAGTGGTTGATAAGTCTGAATAGCTTTGGTGCTGCGCCTGCAACTTGTCTATTTTCAGTCTTTCCATGTTATTTTAAATTGATGAAATAAAGCCCTTTTTTTTATCTTCGTATCTAAGGAGTATCCAGCACTTTTTTCACAATAACTTTCTTTCAAACTTATGGATTACTCGTTAGCAGAGTTCCGTGTACCTACCTGTGAGACTGCCTAAACCCCTCCCCTTGACATTTGCATCGTATCACCCCAACCACAGAGAGAAGGCACTGCTTCAGGAGGAGGACCTCCACGACCGAGACGCTGTTCCCTCAGTCGAATGTGCTAACATTGGTGAAAGAGGGTAATCACAGGAGTAAGCAGTACAATGAGTACAAGCTGTTTTGGATGCCAACCCAGAAGGAGTAGGCTGCAACGAGTGATCAGAAGCCGAAGACACACAAGGACAGGTGAGACAGGGGGTGAGACTTACACTCTGGTGTTCCATTTCACTTCCGACAGTTTTACCACAAATGAGATGTGTATCTGTATACAATTACTGTATTAACGCTTTCCTGAATTACGCTGCAACAGCCGAACCTGGTTTGTGCTCAATATAGGGGAAAGGATATTTTGCAGTCACAGGGCACCTTGTAAAGTGCAATTATAAGTACAACGTAAGGATTACTACTTATCCCTCTTCTTTCCTTTTGATATTTAAGTCTTAAGGCTGCACATTCTTTATCAAACCAATAATTTGTATTGTTATTTTTTCCTGTGTCTTTTGTTTAGGGTAATTATTTGCTGTTTTATGGAGAATAGTTGTTAAATCATTTGCTGCTTTATTTGTGCCATATGGAGTATAACTGTAGCTTCTATTAATGAAAGTATTAATTTAATTCTTTACCTCCTAAGTTTCCAAGCTGTTCATAAAGATTTCTTTACTTTGTTGGGACCACAGGTAGGGAACATTCTGTACAGATGTTAACTGGCTTTCCCTGTTGGGATTTTCTTTGAACTATTGATCTTTAGGACAATTTGGCTATGTTCTGATAGGTAGGACTCTGGTCTTACTATTAGGGCATTGATCTTTCTGATGTCCAGTCCTGTGATCACATAGTCAATTACACTTTTACCTCTTGATTAGTTGAATTTAAAACTTAGCAGCCTGTCTTCTGTTACTGTTCCATTTTCAATGTACAGACCTAATCTTTTACAAACATCAAGGAGTTTTTTTTTACCATGTGTGTTTATTATTTTATTATAGCTGTTTCTCTGAGCGTCCATCAGGGTGTCAAATTTGATACTCTTTCCAAGTATATGTTTATTTCTTTGGTTGGAGATATAGGGGCTGAATTATCAAGCTCCAAACGGAGCTTGATGCCCCTGTTTCTGCACAAGTCTTCAGGCTCGCTGGAAACAGCAGTTATGAAGCAGAGGTCTAAATACCGCTGCCCCATAACTTGTCTGCCTGCTCTGAGGCTGCAGACACCACCTGATTGACACCCCTGATAGCGAATCTGCAGGGGGCAGCATGATACGCTACATTGTATCATGCTACATTGTATCATATCGTAATAAATCGGCCCCTTAGTCCCTTCCATTCACTGTGCAAGCATGTCTCCAATTAGGATAATTTGTCCTTTTTTTGGAAGTTTGAGTTATTCCTGTGGTGGAATGTATATGGCACAGAGATAGAGATTGTGAGATGTCTGTACAAGGTTCTATGATATTTGAATCCACAGATGTGCTGCACCTCTACAGCATTTATGTGTCACTGTAGGCTTTGTATAGCTTGCATGAAGCAAAGGTTAGAGTGTTGTTCCTTTCATTGTTTTCAGTTTTGCGGTTACGCCTTAAGTTGAAAGCAAGGATGCCACGTAAATGTGTTCATGAAGAACTTTATAAAGGGGATGAACAAGGAGCTTTCAAGTACCTGAGAGGAAAATTTCCACTGCTAAGTGAGGCTTAAGTTAAGGAAGGAATCTTTGTTGTTCACAAATTGGTCAACTTGTTACAGATTAAAACTTTGGGCGAGTCCTCAAGGGTAATGAGCAAGCGGCTTTTGAAGCTTTTAAAGGTAACCTAAGAGCTGGAAACTATATTGAGCTTGCGAACAACCTTCTAGAAAAGTATAATCAATTACTCTGCAACATCTCACTCAAAATCCACTTTCTCAACTCTCATCTGGATTTCTTCACTGACAACTGCGGTGCAGTGTGTGATGAGCACAGTGAGCGGTTCCACCAAGACTTTTCAGCAATGGATTGAAGATATCAGGGTAGGAGTAACGGTTCTATACTTGCTGAATGCTATTGCACAGTCACAAGAGATGCCTCAGAAGAGGAGTATAAGCGACAAATAAAGAGAAGGTGCTCTCGGGAATAGGCTACTATTTCAGATAGTACTTTCAATTGCTGTTTATGTTATTTGCAATTGATTGAATGAAAACAGCTTTCATTTATGTTGTATCAAGAAAATATCAGATTGTTGTAATTTTGCTTTTCACTATGACTATATTACTGCAAGTGCAAGTAGTGTACCTCAAAAACTAGAATTAATCAAATAAATCTGAAGTCATATTAGTTTTTCTTCACCCACAATTAGTTAAGTATGACTATATTTAGTAAGGAAACATATTCAAGATACTTTTTGTTGAACAGTGCTATAGGAGAAAAAGGGAGAGAAAGGAAAGTCAGAATTGCATATATATGGGCAAGCCTTCACTGCTGTCTGATGGATTTTTTTTTTTTTAAACATACTTTATTTGCATAAAATATTAAAAATATATATGTGAATGAAAAGCATAAAGATTATGATAAAAATAAGAGAGTAGCATTTTTTTTATTTTTAGGAGCATTTTATATGGTGGGGCAGAGACGATACTGCCAATTTGAACAAGCGAACACTGGTTTGTGCTGTCATTATATTGTTTGCTCTCTAGCTATTCTTTGTTGAAAAGCTTACCTAGGTAGGCTTAGGAGCAGCTATGTACTACTATAAACCTGTTGATTTGTGGCTACACATGTATGCCTTGCCATTGGCTCACGTGATGTGTAATGTGAATTGCTGCCCTGAAGCTAATTTAACTATGTATTTGACCCATTTTCATGGGTTAAACACATAGTTATATGCAATAAATAGTACAATAATAAAATACTCTATCACATTAAAGCATTTTTTTTAGTTTTATTTTCCTTTAAATGTACATAACAAAGTACAGATTTATTATTACTGAGAATGTACACCACCATAGATCCATAGAGAAAATAAATGCCCATCAATGTATAAAGTCCTTAAATATGTCAATTAAGGAACACGATAAATTTAAACTCAAAGCTGAGGAAGTATTTTATTGAAATGTATAAAGTTCCAAATGAAATATAAAGTGGAAAATGTAATTACTGTTTCTACATCATGAGAGATTAACAAGAGATTGACAAGGGAGCAAAGAAGTGAAGTAAATGGATTTAAAATTCTAACAAGTTTCATCTTCTAGAACTGTGAGTTGAATCATTAAATAGAGAAGTTTTAGACGGAGAAATCTTGTGATTGTATTATCTTTTTCTGCATTCATGCAAATTAAAGTTAGAAATGGTTGCACCACTAATTACAAAGCAGAGATATCTCATTTCTAGAAAAAATATTGTTAAAAATATATCAATATACCGTATATAAAATGCCCCATATTTAATCTTTGCCATTAAAAAAGTAAAAAGTGTACCTTTTTTGTTTTTAATCCATCTGTGAAAGGGTTAAATTAGTGCCTATAGTAATGCTAAACTGCCCCACTTGGATGAACTTTTTTTTAATGACAATTCCATTGAACATGCAATCAACATGTGAGTCATATGACAATCTTGAAGTCCAGCCCCTTTAAAACCCTTAGAAAGCCTATATAGAAAGTGGGTGTGACTGTTTTTTATGGCCCAGCCAAAAGAGGAAATGAAGGGGGTGGAGGAACAGACAATACCAATTAGGATTATAAATCTTTTATTATAAAATATATACTATATACATTTTTAAAAAAAAAAAAATTATGTGGGTTTACTTGCAAACTAATGTATTTTTTATCGCAACATTCTTATAGTCTGAAATGTACCATCACTTTAAGATAATACAATTTATTTTTTAAGACTAGTATTTCTCTTGGCTCAAACAAATATCTTACTCGTAAATAAATGTTCTCTGGATTTATTCAGTCATATAGGGAATTCCTTAATATAGTATTGATTTATTAGATTAAAGGGCCATAATACCCAAATGTTTAAACACTTGAAAGTGATGCAGCATAGCTGTAAAAAGCTGACTAGAAAATATCTCCTGAACATCTATATGTAAAAAAGAAAGATATTTTACCTCAAAAGTTCCTAAGTAGCCACCTCCCATTGTAAAGGATTTCTAAGCAGCATTTTAGTATGTATGTCCCGGGACATCTGAAAGGATGAGCATCGTGAACTCTCATATTATTTCACTAATCAGGTAAAGGAAGCTTACTATGAAATCTCATGAGAGTTAAGTCAAATCTCATGAGATCACAGTAAGAGTTCATGACCTCAGCACTGCTGATGCTGATTTGCTGCTGTTCATTTCTTCATTTTTTTTATTTTTACCTGCAGCTGGGAGCAGGTGAAGTATAACTTTATACACAGAACTAACTCTGCTGAGCTGAGGAGATTGTGAGGTAAAATATCTTCCTTTTTTACATAGAGATGCTCAGGTGATATTTTCCTGTCAGCTTTTTACAGTTACACTGCATCAGTTTCAAGTGATTTAGCATATGAGTATTATGTCCCTTTAATTGTTTCAGATATTTAAAGGCACAATGTATTTTTTTAAAACATATATGCTCTATTTTTTTATAGCGGCTTATTTTGATAGCCTTCTGCAATATGTGTATAGTGAATAATAAATGATTAAATACATACAGTTGCAAGAAAAAGTATGTGAACCCTTTGGAATGATATGGATTTCTGCACAAATTGGTCATAAAATGTGATCTGATCATCATCTAAGTCACAACAATAGACAATCGCAGTCTGCTTAAACTAATAACACACAAAGAATGAAATGTTGCCATGTTTTTATTGAACACACCATGTAAACATTCACAGTGCAGGTGGAAAAAGTATGTGAACCCTTGGATTTAATAACTGGTTGAACCTCCTTTGGCAGCAATAACTTCAACCAAACGTATCCTGTAGTTGCAGATCAGACGTGAACAATGGTCAGGAGTAATTGTTGACCATTCCTCTTTACAGAACTGTTTCAGTTCAGCAATATTCTTGGGATGTCTGGTGTGAATCGCTTTCTTTAGGTCATGACACAGCATCTCAATTGGGTTGAGGTCAGGACTCTGACTGGGCCACTTCAGAAGGCGTATTTTCTTCTGTTTAAGCCATTCTGTTGTTGATTTACTTCTATGCTTTGGGTCATTGTCCTGTTGCAACACCCATCTTCTGTTGAGCTTCAGCTGGTAGACAGATGGCCTTAAGTTCTCCTGCAAAATGTCTTGATAAACTTGGGAATTCATTTTTCCTTCGATGATAGCAATCCGTCCAGGCCCTGACGCAGCAAAGCAGCCCCAAACCATGATGCCCCACCACCATACTTCACAGTTGGGATGAGGTTTTGATGTTGGTGTGCTGTGCCTCTTTTTAGCCACACATAGTGTTGTGTGCTTCTTCCAAACAACTCAACTTTGGTTTCATCTGTCCACAGAATATTTTGCCAGTACTGCTGTGAAACATCCAGGTGCTCTTGTGCAAACTGTAAACGTGCAGCAATATTTTGTTTGGACAGCAGTGGCTTCTTCTGTGGTATCCTCCCATGAAATCCATTCTTCTTTAGTGTTTTACGTATTGTAGATTTGCTAACAGGGATGTTAGCATTTGCCAGTGACTTTTGTAAGTCTTTAGCCGACACTCTAGGATTCTTCTTCACCTCATTGAGCAGTCTGCGCTGTGCTCTTGCAGTCATCTTTACAGGACGGTCACTTCTAGGGAGGGTAGCAGCAGTGCTGAACTTTCTCCATTTATAGACAATTTGTCTTACCGTGGACTGATGAAGAGCAAGGCTTTTGGTGATACTTTTATAACCCTTTCCAGCTTTATGCAAGTCAACAATTCTTAATCGTAGGTCTTCTGAGAGCTCTTTTGTGCGAGGCATCATTCACATCAGGCAATGCTTATTGTGAAAAGCAAACCCAGAACTGGTGTGTGTTTTTTATAGGGCAGGGCAGCTGTAACCAACACCTGCAATCTCATCTCATTGATTGGACTCCAGTTGGCTGACATCTCACTCCAATTAGCTCTTGGAGATGTCATTAGTCTAGGGGTTCACATACTTTTTCCACCTGCACTGTGAATGTTTACATGGTGTGTTCAATAAAAACATGGCAACATTTAATTCTTTGTGTGTTATTAGTTTAAGCAGACTGTGATTGTCTATTGTTGTGACTTAGATGATGATCAGATCACATTTTATGACCAATTTGTGCAGAAATCCATATAATTCCAAAGGGTTCACATACTTTTTCTTGCAACTGTATGTGGACACACTTTACCCTCAGAAAAACTTACCTGCATATCTTCCATTCAGTGTTCATAAAGTGATGTTAAGGGGTTTAATAGGAAGGGAGGGTTAACAGCTGGTGTTTAACATTCTATTAACTATATCAATTATCTACATAATATTTTTAGAACAATGCTCTGTCAAGGTAAGGTTATTTAATAGTATCAAATGTATGAAATATACTGTAGATTACCTGAAAACAATTGCTACATTTAATAACTTAATCAGCAGTACTTATGAAGTACCGGGTTTCCTATCCCCCAGTGTTAAAAATGATTATCAACAGAAATTAGTGGCAAAATTGGAATCTTTGCATTTGACAGGATTAGTTGTACGTCACTCTGTCTCTGAAAAGTGGATTTTTATTTTCAAATATCTCTGTTGATTTTAATATTTAAGATGATTTTATTTTTATGTGCAATTGGCCCAAATAATTTTAGTAGTAGAAGTGTTTTATATACAGTATATATATATATATATATATATATATATATATATATATATATACTGTATATATATATCCCTTGAAAATCCTCTTAAATAGGTAAACTAGTGAATTGGGGGCCCAGCAGGAAGGTCAGGTGACCTTATGAGAGTCAGGGTGCATAGATTTGAGTCATGATGGTCCATAGCTGAACAGTCCGTAAAAAAAAATCTGACCATTCTGCACAATGTGGGGCAATTCACAATTCTAAAACTATTAAAATTTAAATAAAAGCAATAATACAAATAATTCATTATAGTGACATTTTCATGTAAGTGGATATAAAATGTATTATATTTTTAAGAAGATTATGCTGTGCAAACATATAGGGCCAAATTACTAGTGGAGCACTAACCTTTCTGTGCGAGCAATAAGCGGTTTATCGCTGGTGTTTGCGCTCACATGTATACTGCTGGTATTACAAGTTGAAAGTAAATGCGATCGATTGAACGCAATCGCCATTTACGCTATAATGATTACCGTGTCTTCAGAGCTCTGGTTAAATGTTTTGCGAAAAAAAAAAAATTCACAAAACACATCAAAAATACATTGCAAAGTTCACTTACAATCATAATAACCTCATCTAATAAAAAAAATTCAAAGAAAATAGTACACACAAAAATTATAAAGGGTCAAAGATATGAGATCTCCTTGCTCAGTGTGCTTAGAGGAATACTGCTACACCTCAATGACGAGGCCCAATGAAGGCTGAAACGATCGTCTGGGGTTGCTTTGTTCCTTGTTCAGAGAGGAATTGCCTGGTATTTCAGTGCTGGACTGACCGTAATAGGCGGGATCAGACTGATATACTACAGGAAAGTTCTACTTTGTGAAAAGCATTGCTGGGCTAAAAGAAGTTGCACCCAGGTGGTAAATCGCCATAGAACAGGCTAACAATGGTATTGAGCTGGTTGTTCGTTCCTGTGAGTGCATTTCTCTCTGTGTGTATTTAGTCTCCCTATGGGAAAAAGGGGAAACCAGACGTGGACTCCTTGCTCAGTGTGCTTAGAGGAATACTGTTACACCTCACTGACGAGGCCCAATGAAGGCCGAAACGATTGTCTGGGGTTGCTTTGTTCCTTGTTCAGAGAAAAATTGCCTGGTATTTCGGTGCTGGACTGACCGTAATAGGCGGGATCAGACTGATATACTACAGGAAAGTTCTACTTTGTGAAAAGCATTGCTGGGTTAAAAGAAGTTGCACCCAGGTGGTAAATCGCCATAGAACAGGCTAACAATGGTATTGAGCTGGTTGTTCGTTCCTGTGAGTGCATTTCTCTCTGTGTGTATTTAGTCTCCCTATGGGAAAAAGGGGAAACCAGACGTGGACTCCTTGCTCATTGTGCTTAGAGGAATACTGCTACACCTCACTGACGAGGCCCAATGAAGGCCGAAACGATCGTCTGGGGTTGCTTTGTTCCTTGTTCAGAGAGGAATTGCCTGGTATTTCGGTGCTGGACTGACCGTAATAGGCGGGATCAGACTGATATACTACAGGAAAGTTCTACTTTGTGAAAAGCATTGCTGGGCTAAAAGAAGTTGCACCCAGGTGGTAAATCGCCATAGAACAGGCTAACAATGGTATTGAGCTGGTTGTTCGTTCCTGTGAGTGCATTTCTCTCTGTGTGTATTTAGTCTCCCTATGGGAAAAAGGGGAACCAGACGTGGACTCCTTGCTCAGTGTGCTTGGAGGAATACTGTTACACCTCACTGACGAGGCCCAATGAAGGCCGAAACGATCGTCTGGGGTTGCTGTGTTCCTTGTTCAGAGAGGAATTGCCTGGTATTTCGGTGCTGGATTGACCGTAATAGGCGGGATCAGACTGATATACTACAGGAAAGTTCTACTTTGTGAAAAGCATTGCTGGGTTAAAAGAAGTTGCACCCAGGTGGTAAATCGCCATAGAACAGGCTAACAATGGTATTGAGCTGGTTGTTCGTTCCTGTGAGTGCATTTCTCTCTGTGTGTATTTAGTCTCCCTATGGGAAAAAGGGGAAACCAGACGTGGACTCCTTGCTCATTGTGCTTAGAGGAATACTTCTACACCTCACTGACGAGGCCCAATGAAGGCCGAAACGATCGTCTGGGGTTGCTTTGTTCCTTGTTCAGAGAGGAATTGCCTGGTATTTCGGTGCTGGACTGACCGTAATAGGCGGGATCAGACTGATATACTACAGGAAAGTTCTACTTTGTGAAAAGCATTGCTGGGCTAAAAGAAGTTGCACCCAGGTGGTAAATCGCCATAGAACAGGCTAACAATGGTATTGAGCTGGTTGTTCGTTCCTGTGAGTGCATTTCTCTCTGTGTGTATTTAGTCTCCCTATGGGAAAAAGGGGAACCAGACGTGGACTCCTTGCTCAGTGTGCTTAGAGGAATACTGTTACACCTCACTGACGAGGCCCAATGAAGGCCGAAACGATCGTCTGGGGTTGCTGTGTTCCTTGTTCAGAGAGGAATTGCCTGGTATTTCAGTGCTGGATTGACCGTAATAGGCGGGATCAGACTGATATACTACAGGAAAGTTCTACTTTGTGAAAAGCATTGCTGGGCTAAAAGAAGTTGCACCCAGGTGGTAAATCGCCATAGAACAGGCTAACAATGGTATTGAGCTGGTTGTTCGTTCCTGTGAGTGCATTTCTCTCTGTGTGTAAGGGGGGAAAAAGACAGACAAAGGACTTTAACATTGAGATACATGTCAAAAATGTATATGTATGTGTGTGTGTATGTATATACTGTATATGTGTATATATATATATATATATATATATATATATGTGTCTATATCTGTGTACATACCAATTTATGTATTTGCATGTATATATATATATGTGTGTGTGTGTGTGTGTATATACTGTATATGTGTATATATATATATATATATATATATATATGTGTCTATATCTGTGTACATACCAATTTATGTATTTGCATGTATATATATATATGTGTGTGTGTGTGTATGTATATACTGTATATGTGTATATATATATATATATATATATATATATGTGTCTATATCTGTGTACATACCAATTTATGTATTTGCATGTATATATATATATGTGTGTGTGTGTGTATGTATATACTGTATATGTGTATATATATATATATATATATATATATATGTGTCTATATCTGTGTACATACCAATTTATGTATTTGCATGTATATATATATATGTGTGTGTGTGTGTATGTATATACTGTATATATATATATATATATATATATATATGTGTCTATATCTGTGTACATACCAATTTATGTATTTGCATGTATATATATATATGTGTGTGTGTGTGTGTGTGCATTGGTGCCCTTTGCAGTTAAGCAGATAAAAACATGAAAAATACATATTTATGATATATTAATATATAATAAAGTGCTATTCTGTGTATTTACTGTAAATATTTCACATTCCTGTGTTCTGCACATAGCAGAATATGTTCTATGTATTTTTAAATAAATATTAATGTTTATATCTATATGTAAAGGTATAGATATATATTGTACCAAAACCCCCCATCATATATATAGGAGAGGTGGAGAGAGAGGTACAGGGGGAAGAAACAAAGCAAACTCATGCTGCATATAAAATTGTAACAAGAGACATTCATCTACCTTACATATGTTCTCTGGAGCCTTTCTTCCCCCTATGCCTCCCTCTCCACCTCTCCTCCCCCTCACACTTCCTTCCCTACCCGTGCTATTTATAAACATAACAGTGCCTGAAGCCATTCTTCTCAGACACTGCAGGGCTCACTCTGCTTTAGTAAAAGCAGGTGACGTGTGCATCACATGACCCACTGTTGTGGAACGTACTTTACAATATGGCAGCATACATAGCAGATCTTATGCTGCAGATCAACGTTTAAATGATAAAGCTTTTATCAACAACAGAATACAGTAAGATGAAAAGACTGTATACAGAATTGTTTTAGTTTATTTTGCACAATTAGAAAAAGTTAGTTTAGAACATGTCAAGCAGGTGTTGTGGTTCCCTTTAAGCAAATTGGATAAAAGAAGTAAATTAGAAAGTTGTTCAAAATAACATGCTTTATTTTAATTGTGAAGAATAAGAAAAAGAAAAATGTTTGGGTTTCATATCCCTTTAAATATAGAATATTGAAAAAAATAGTAACAATAATTATTATTTGTCTTAACACTTTTGGGAATGTGGTACCTCTTGCATTATATACATATTTTAGTTTTCACATAGATGTTAATACCGGTATATTATTTTTTATTAGATAAGCTCACTGGGTTTGGAAAAAAAGAGGGGTGAAATAAGGTGTTAATAGCAAAAGAGAATCATTTAGACCATAGAATATAAGGAAAAGAAGGAAGGAATGCATCTGGCATGAGGACAACTGGGACATTGACAAAGCTGGACATGGCCAGTCTGGCTACGAGTAAGAAAGTGTACAGCAAAGACTTGAGGCTCAGAACACAACCAGAGAGAAGATATCATACAAAAGAGTGGGATTATTAATAGTCAGCTGCAGAATGCAATAAATCAAAGAGAAACAGGGTCCCTCCGGGGTACTATAAAGTACAATTAAGTGTGCATGATTCTGGACAACTGTCCACTGTAAATATTTTACTGTCAGTATGCAGCTGCGGATATTTTTAGCAAAAGGATTCTGATTGCTTGGGAGCTACTGTTATAATTAGCAAGGGTGCCTATGTTTAAGTTTCAGTCACAGAAAAAAAATAATTAGAATATATTTCTGGTGAACTGCTTGTACAATGCTGCCCCATGCAGATTCGCGACCGCTAGCAGGGGGTGTCAATCAACCCGATCAGATATGGTTGTGTTGATTGCTGTCCGCAGCCTCAGAGGTGGTAGACTAGATAAGGAGCAGCGGTCTTAAGACTGCTGCTTCTTAACTCCTGTTTCTGGTGAGCCTGAAAGCTTGCACGGAAACAGGGCAATTAGGCACAATATGGCCGATAATAAATCGGCCCACTGTATTTACTATAAAAACTGTGAAACTAATTTTATTAGAAACAGATACATCATATCAGTTTAGATGGTTAAAAGGATATTGAATGCCTCTTATTTTTGTGTAAAATGGCACTTGTCCCACACTCCCTAGGAGGACAAAAACCAAATCCTGTAACCTGCAAGAGCTGCAAATCAAATAGCTGGTTTAGGCAATTTGCAGCATTTTAAAACCTAGGTCATAGAGGCCTATTTATCAAAGGTCTTGCGGACCTGATCCGACAGTGCGGATCAGGTCCGCAAGTCTTCACTGAATGCGGAGTGCAATACACTCTCCGTATTCAGCATTGCACCAGCAGCTCACAAGAGCTGCTGGTGCAATGCCGCCCCCTGCAGACTCGCGGCCAATCGGCCGCCAGCAGGGGGTTGTCAATCAACCCGATCATACTCGATTGGGTTGAATTGTGGCGATTCCTGTCCACCTGCTCAGAGCAGGTGGACAGGTTATGGAGCAGCGGTCTTTTAGCTTGCCAGAAACACGGGGCGTCAAACTCCATACGGAGCTTGACAGATAGGCCCCATAGTTTTTACTCGTTGGCTTCGCTAGGGAGTGTGGCACAAAGCACAATCTTTACACAAAACAAACAGGTGTTTAATGTGTCTATAAGGGAATTAGAGCACAAGAGGATTTAATTGGAATGAGTGGAACTCGTTACATGCTGTCCTGAAGTGCTAGTTCCTTTAAAGAGTACTACGCTTGAGAAAGTTGTATAGCAGATGATGTGAGTAGAAAGTCTTACTTCAGTGGAGGAGCGGAGGGATCCAGCGTGCTTTTGGTATAATGAATGTATCTAGGCATGTTATGGTTCCTTGTAGCCAGGATATACATATCATATAAACTATTGTGTTTATCCAGTTTCTTTTCTAAATTCTGCAGTAAACTAAATGACTTGATTAAGATAATATTAGCTGTTTGTATGGAAATCTAAAATGAACATAAAACTAAAAATGTACTTCCCCGTGTTTATTAAAACATAGAGGAAAAAACTTCATTTATTTATTTATTTATTATTGCATGCTTTTCTGTAAATATCTCCCTTAGCTATCTGCTCTTAGAACATTTTTCTCCCTTATTTTTTACAAGTAAAATCTTCATTTCATACATTTAATATTATACCTTTGTTCTCTTATTGAGTTTATAATTTTGATGTATACTGATAGTTTCATGTCTTTAAACCCATCCCCCGCCTAAAATGAGAAATAGAATTCACAGATTTGCAGAAAGTTGTTGAATGTATTAGGTTAGACTGTGTAAATGAAGGGGATTTGTATGAAGAATTTTGTGGTACCAAACTATACCAAATTGTAAAACAAAGTATTTTTTTCAGTTACTTCTGTATAATTTGACAATTTCCTATGTAAAATTTGTCAAATCCTTATTTTCTTCCAAAAAGAGTTGGCAACCTTGTTTAAAACTGAAAATTGTATATCCACTGCCTCTGGGATAGGTGGAGTGGATTCCATGTAATTTAGTACTTTTACCTTGGTCCTAACCTCCTATATGCTGCACAGTGATTTCTTTTTATGTGCAGGGACTCCTTAATATATGTCCCTTAATATATGTCCCGAATTGGCCATAGCAAAAGAGATAAAAAAAAGATTCAAAGAGGAATGGCAAAGGTGCCACCTGAGAACTACAAATGTAGTAGCAACACTGAATACGTTCAAGTCCCAGTCTTAAAATATGAAACCAACTAAAGCTGCTAATCTTCAGAGTTGGTGCTCACAATGATATAACATCTAAAAGATGCCAAATGGACATTCTGAGCCTCGTGTACTAAGCGCAGTGCGGAAAAAGTTCTCAACTTGAGAAACTGTCCACACAGCTTTACATCAAATGGGTAGCGGACCTTGTACTCCCTCGCTTGAATGCGTAATGCCATCCCTCTTCTCTTGCATAAGAGAAAGGCCTGTCAATCACCCCGAGCAAGCGTGTTCGGGTGATTTCAATACACTATCTCAGAGGTGGTGGAGAGTATAAGAAGCAGTGATCGGGTGACTGCTACTTCTTACACTGCGGGAAGCAGGATCACATGTGCAAGCCAGCCCCACAGCTTATGCTACTTAGTACATTGAGCCCTCTGAGATCATTTACAGCCCCCCCCTTTCCCGCTAGATAAACATAAGGATTCTTTCCAGAAAACTTTAAAAGGGAAAAAACAAAAAACTCTAAATGCATAGTATACCACAGTATACTTCAGTGAACACCTAAAAGCTACCAGATTAACTTTCTGGGTAAACATAACTGGAAAAGTCCTATTTTGCTTGTAACAAAAAAACATTGAGTTTAGATAAACAAATTCAGAAAATATTTGAAAACGGAAGGATTTACACAGAAATTATCATTTAAAATATTAATTAAAAATGAAACATGTATCTTGGCACATAAGATTTTACCAGGCTTCATTCACAAGAATTTGTTTAAGGGGTGTACATCTATACTGCAAAACAGCTGACATTTTGATAAAAAATGTAAGTTTTAAATATGTCTAGAACATCTGCAGATTTTTTTAATATTCTGTGAAAATGGCATTTAAGTTGATTGCAGAATATTTATGCTAACTTTCCTTTTACAAAGACATTTAAATTACAAACTCCTAGATTATGAGTTTTGTGCTAAACAGGGTGCGAAACGAATGCAACAAAAGTTGCGTTATTTCACCCTCCATAGCGCTATCATTACAAGTTTCTGAAAAGCCTCCTTGTGCGTGCTATATGGTTGCGTTAAGCTCCATACCGCACAAAATCCAAGGGCTGCTTTGACGTGCTCGTGCACGCTTTCCCCTATAGACATCAATGGGGAGAGAGTGTTAGAAAAAACATAACACCTGAAGTGTGGAATGGCGATCGCCGTAATGCAACCCCATTGATGTCTAGGGGGAAAAAAAGTTATGTTTAAACCAAAGACCCTAACATAAACCCCAAGGGGCATATTTTTCAAGCTCTGCATGAAGCTTGATACCCTGTGTTTCCGGCAAGCCTTCAGGTTCGCCGGAAACAGAAGTTATGAAGCCGCGGTCTAAATACCGCTGCTCCATAACCTGTCCGCCTGCTCTGAGGTGGTGGCATAAATCAACCTGATAGAATACGATTGGGTTGATTGACACCCCTGCTAGCGGCCGATTGGCCACAAATCTGCAGGGGGCGGCATTGCACCAGCAGTTTACAAGAACATATCTATATAAGATCATGTCCGCTCTTACCATAATAAATAGGCCCCCCGAGTCTAACCACCCCTAATCTGCCGCCCCCGAAATAAAGTTATTAAACCCTAATCTGACGCTCCTGACATCGCCGACACTAATAAAAGTTATCAACCCCTATTCCGCCACTCCCGGCATCGCCGACACTATAATAAAGTTATTAACCCCTATTCCCCTACATCACTGCCACTAAATAAAGTTATTAAACCCTAAACCTCCGGCCTCCCACATCTCCGCCACTAAATAAATCTATTAACCCCTAAACAGCCGGCTCCTCACATCGCAGAACACTAAATTAAACTATTAACCCCTAAACCTAACACCCCCTAACTTTAAATTAAAATTACAAAATAACTATATTTAAATAAATATAAACTTACCTGTGAATTAAAAATAAACCTAGCATTAAACTATAAATTAACCTAACATAACTAATCTAGTAAAATAAAAAATACTACCAATTAAAATATCTAGATTACAAATCTAAAAAAAACTTAACACTAAGGAAAAAATTAAAAAGTCTAAATTACAACTAAAAAAACAAATCCTACAAAAAATGTAAAATACTAAGTTTACCAAAAATAATTAAAGGGACAGTCTAGTATAAATTAAACTTGCATTATTCAGATAGGACTTGTAATTTTAATCAACTTTCCAATTTACTTTTATCATCAAATTTGCTTTTTTCTCTTGGTATTCTTAGTTTAAACTAGACATAGGTAGGCTCATATGCTAATTTCTAAGCCTTTGAGGGCTGCCTCTTATCACATGCTTTTTAAATCTCTTTAACACAAAGAGACATAAAGTACACGTGGGTCATATAGATAACACTGTGTTCAGGCACAGGGGGTTATTTAAGATTTAGCACAAAACAATGCTAAATTTAAGACAATAGATAATACAGTCACAGTCATGTGATCAGGGGGCTGGGAGAAGGTTCCTAGATACAAGGTAATCACAGAGGTAAAAAGTACATTAATATAACTGTGTTGGTTATGCAAAACTGGGGAATGGGTAATAAAGGGATTATCTATCTTTTAAAACAATAACAATTCTATGGTAGACTGTCCCTTTAACACTAAAATCCCAAAAAATAAAAATCACTAAGATTACAAAAAATAAACAAAATTATAAAAAAATAAAAACAATTACACCTAATCTAATAGCCCTATAAAAATATAAAAGCCTCCCAAAATAAAAACACCCCCTAGCCTACAATAAACTAACAATAGCTCTTAAAAGGGCCTTTTGTAGGGTATTGCCCTTAAGAAATCAGCTCTTTTACCTGTAAAAAAATTACAAAGTCCCCCCAACAGTAAAACCCACAACCCCTCAAAATAAAAAAACCTAATTCTAAAAAAAGCCTAAGATACCCATTGCCCCTAAAGGTGCATTTGTATGGGCATTGCCCTTAAAAGGGCATTCAGCTCTTTTTCACTGCCCTTAAAATGGCATTCAGCTCTTTTTCAAAAGCCCAAACTCTAAATCTGAAAAAAAAACACCCCAAAAAAGGAAAAAATACCTAACACTAATCCCAGAATATCTACTCACGGTTCCTGAAGTCCGGACATCCAGGCGGCGAGAAGTCTTCATTCAGACGGCGACATCTTCATCCATTGCGGGGGCCTCTTCTATCTTCATCCCGGCGGAGCGGAGCAATCCTTGAAGCCGAATACATCCTGCGCAGAGTGTCCTCTTCATACGGTCGCCGCCGTACACTGAAGTTGAATGCAAGGTAGCCGTTTCAAAATGACGTTCCTTGCATTCCTATTGGCTGATTTGATTCTTGAAATTCAAATCAGCCAATAGGATGAGAGCTTCTGAAATCCTATTGGCTGTTCAAAACAGCCAATAGGATGAGAGCTACTGAAATCCTTTTGGCTGATTTGATTATTTTTTGGGTGTTTTTTTTTTTAGATTAGGGCTTTAGGCTTTGAAAAAGAACTGAATGCCCTTTTAAGGGCAGTGAAAAAGAGCTGAATGCCCTTTTAAGGGCAATGCCCATACAAATGCCCCTTTAGGGGCAGTAGGTAGCTTAGGTTTATTTAGAGTTAGGTTTTTTATTTGGGGGGGTTGGTTAGGTGGTGGGTTTTATTTTTGGGGGGACTTTGTATTTTTGTACAGGTAAAAGAGCTGATTTCTTTAGGACAATGCCCTACAAAAGGCCCTTTTAAAGGCTATTGGTAGTTTATTGTAGGCTAGGGGGTGTTTTTATTTTGGGGCTTTTTTAGATTAGATTAGGTGTAATTGTTTTTATTTTTGATAATTTCGTTTATTTTTTGTAATCTTAGTGATTTTTATTTTTCGTTATTTTAGTGTTAAATATTTTTGGTAAACTTAGATTTTTTAAATTTTTTCGTAGGATTTGTATTTTTTTAGTTGTAATTTAGATTTTAATTTTTTTTTCTTAGTGTTAGGTTTTTTTTAAATTTGTAATTTAGATATTTTAATTGGTAGGTTTTTTTTTCTTCATTTTATTAGATTAGCTATGTTAGGTTAATTTATAGTTTAATGTTAGGTTTATTTTTATTTCACAGGTACGTTTTTATTTATTTAAATATAGTTATATTGTAATTTTAATTTAAAGTTAGGGGGGTGTTAGGTTTAGGGGTTAATAGTTTAATTTATTGTTTTGCAATGTGGGGGGCTGGTGGTTTAGGGGTTAAGAGGTTTATTTAGTGGCAGCGATGTCGGGGAGCGAAGGTTTAGGGGTTAATATATTTAAATAGTGTTGGCGATGTTGGTGGGCAGTTGATTAGGGGTTGATAGGTTTATTTAATAGTCGCAATGTGGGTGAGTAGCAGATTAGGGGTTAATAGGTTTAATATAGTGTTTGCGTTGTGGGAGGGTGGCAGTTTAGGGGTTAATAGGTAGTTTATGTGTGTTAGTATACTCTGTAACATTTTAGTTATGAATTTTGTGAAACATTTTTGTTACACAAAATTCGTAACTACTGGTCTCTGATGGCGGTATGGATTGTGTCAGTGTGGCTGTAACGCAAGCTTTTTTGCCTGAATGCACAACCTGTAATACCGGCGCTATGGAAATCCCACGCAAAAACATCATTTTTTTGAGTGCGGGATTGACGTTGCGTTACAGGCTAAAATGCTTGCGGTATAGCTATACCGACACGACTCGTAATATGCGTTCCTGGCCATTACGCTGAAATTGCCATTTTTTCACTATTAAAAACTATGCAACGCAAAACTCGTAATCTAGGTGAAAGACATTTAAATATATTGTTAATGACAACTTTTTATATTGTTAATGACAACTTGCTTAATTAAATAATATTTATTCATTTGAATATGTTTATTTGTAAAACGATATTGACTCAACTTACAAAATGAATATGACAGCCTTCATCAAGTTTGTCTTTTTTCTTATTGATAGGCATAAACATTTTCAAGAGCTTTCAAAAAAATGAAAGACTGTTAAATAATGATGTGATAATGTATTATAGTAAAAAAAAACATTCATTTATGTATATATTTTACTTTTGCTGTTCTCAATCCATTTTAATGCGAGAAAGTAAATATATTCTTTCAAAATCCTTTTGCTTATTAATCTAATTCCACTTGTAGGTGCAGTATCTATTAGAGTATGGAAATGACTGTATTAGTTCTATTCTATTGTAGCATGTGCTTGAAGTTAGTGACGTTTATGGTAACTGTCTTTGATTGTCATTGTTATCCTGTGGGGCGGGAGAGACATTTAAAAACTGGCTAAGCAAGAAGAGAGAACAGAATGTGTTACATCACAACATGTCTGTTGAGGCAACAGCTGATCCCATTAAACAAGATAGTTTTTCCTTGGCTTAACATAGACACGCAGTCCGTTTACTGCTGAAAAGTACTTCACATGCTGGGTTAGGTTTAAAAACCATGGTCTTTTTATTTTTCAGATGATTTGCAGCAATAGTATTTAAACCTAAATGAAGCAAAATAAAGCCTTACTCCATGACACTAAACAGTAAAAAAAAAAACTAACTAAAGTTGGTTGGCTGATCCACTCACCAACTACAAACTTCAAAAGAAAATACAAAAACTACAGACCTAGTACCCTTAGACAGCTCACTATTAGCATGTTTCTGTGTCTCACAAAGGTTCTATCTAACGTCACCAGCACATGCTATTTAACAAATCCAGATTGCCAATTATAAGCTGCAGATGAGTGAGATTTAGACTTGGCGAAAACACTGTCATATCCATACTCTGAAGTGGCTTACTGGTCTATAAAAGAATTGTATTTTTTTTTTTAAATTCAACCAAGAACATTGCATAATTAGTGGAGAAACATATATATGTAATTTCAATGGATTCTTACTTTCAACTTTTTTGAAGAAGTCCTTAATACTGTGTACAAACTGCTCTGTAGGGGAGAATATGATACAAACTACACTTACATTTGCCATACTATTTCACAGTATTTTCAACAGTGGGTAACCAATGTTACTGTTACAGAACTCTGAGGATTGTATATATTATCTTTGGAAATCTCCTCAGCAGTACAGGAAACTACCTCATCCAGCGTTTGAATGCCCACCACAAAGTCCATAAAGGTTGTTTACTTCTTAGTACACTGCTATTTCCTGAAGACTGGAATCAAGGTAACGAAAAACAACAGTAAACCATAGAAAACTGAAAAAGACATACAATTATGATATTGACAAACTTGTTTGGATACATCTTTTTTTGTGTAAGGAAACATCACAAAAGAAGTCAGAAAATCCAGACAGATTTTAGGTTTGGAGTGTAGTATGTTGAAATAATATCAACAAATGAACAATAGTATAATGAAATACAAATTTTTGGTGACCCACTAATGGACGAGTAGTAACACCATCTCATGCTAGAACCTCATATGCCTCTGTGTTTTATAATTCTGATTTCCCAACTAAAAATCAACATCCACCAGATTGTTGGCAGTCAGAGGAATAATTCACTGACTTTAAAAAATGGGGAGTGTAAATGAGAAGATATAAATATTGTATGAGTAAAACGTATATATTGCACTTTGATCTAGAATAGGAAATTTAGGAAGATAGAAATAGCAAAGATTCTCTATAGACACATTAATGATTGTGTATCTTTATTCTTTATTTTAATCAGTTATTTTATTGTTATTTGGTTTTATTTTAATTCATTTAGAAGGTTTGATATTAATCTCTTTGTTACCTGTTACGTGGGATTTCTTACCCTACATTGGAAGTTGAAGGGTGAGAGGCAGCTGCAAGAAGAGAGAACAAAATTGACCATCTGTCAATTTTGTGAAAGGGAACAGAATTTTTACAAAGTTTTGGTTGAGACTACAACGGATTCCATTAAACAAGGAAAAACACTGTGTATATATCCAATGCTGGACATTATGTACAATTCTGTAGCAAGTTAAAATGTATCTCACAAGGTAATCTATCTGTGATTATTTAACTTAAAATTTCAAAACTAAACTTCACATTCCAGAAACTATTATTGACCTATATCTCTCCAATTCTGCTGTATTTCTTTGGGTTTTGCACACGAGTGCAAGGGGATTGCATGCTATATGCTCCACAGGCCATGCATGTAAACATTATTACTAAAATAGTGGTACATTTTACTATATATATTTTAGCAAATACAAATATAGTGCTGCTACATTTCTTCAGATACAATTTGAAAAACACCACTGTGCAGTTTAAAATTATAGTAAAATATCAATTGCAAAATATAATCTAAAATGATTAGACACCAGGAGTCACAAAACTTGTACACCATTGTTCTTGGGTTCTGGAATTTCATCCTGTGGTGACACCCTGTACAATACATGAACCAATAAGATGTCTCTTGAAAGAAGAAAATCTCTCCTTTAAAATAAAAGGGCATATAACTTTCTAGGTATCATATGGCTGGTAAAGAAACACATACAGAAAGAGAAACACTCTACCAGGAATGAACAGCTCAGTAACTTGTTCTGCGGCGAGTTACCACCTGGGAGCAGCCTATTTTAGCCCAATTGTGCTTTTCACAGAGAGGAACTTTCCTGATGTATATCAGTCTGATCCCACCAAGCAAGGTCAGACCAGCCCCAAAATATCAAGCAACCCCAGATAATTTATTACAGGTATAACCCAAAAGGAAACATTTCTTACAACTCTGGGATCAGGTACTACAGTGTAAATAAAATATAACTTTTATTAAGATGAAAACTAAAAACAGGGTTTGGCTTTAAAATTATGACTTGAGGTAGAGATAGCATGATAAGTATATATACTGTATATCTCAGTTGTGCTACTCATTCAGCAATATGCTAATTGTAGGTCAGAACGTTAGAGTACCCTTTATTGTATTCTAGGGGTATCAGTAATAAACGTTATAGCTAATTATTCAGAGATAACTGAGTAAAGTAGAATTTGAGAGAGCTGGTATTATATGGCACTAGCACCGTGGCGGCGTAGTGGTACAAATATTGGTCAGGTAAAAAATAAAAATCTGCTTGGTAGTAATACTAGTAATGTTAGTAATATCTCTGAATAATTAGCTATAACTTTTATTACTGATACCCCTAGAATACAATAAAGGGTACTCTTACATTCTGACCTACAATTAGCATATTGCTGAATGAGTAGCACAACTGAGATATATATATATATATATATATATATATATACTTATCACGCTATATCTACCTCAAGTCATAATTTTAAAGTCAAACCCTGTTTTTAGTTTATAAAAGTTATATTTATTTACACTGTAGTATCTGAGCCCAGAGTTGGAAGATATGTTTCCTTTTGGGTTATACCTATAATAAATTGATTCTTTCGGACTCCGGAGTGCTACTAGTGTATACTGTGGAGGAATTTATACCTCTTATTTCTAGCTCTTTGTTGTTAATATACAGAGCACCATCCTATGATTGTGGAATTCATTCAACTGGCAATAGTCAAAATACATATGTAGTAGTGCCATTGGCCATTCTCTCTCTTTTTTCGACCCCAGATAATTGTTTTTACCTTTGGGTCAGCTAGGTGCAGCCATATTTCTCTAAGCACATTTGGAAAGAAGTTCACGTCTTGTTTTCCCCATCACCCTTAGAGAGACTTGCCCAGATTCATATTGCAAATATATACAGAAATAGAAGTGCTCAGTAGCTTGTTCTATAGCGAGTAGTCACCTGGGATCAGCCTCTTTTAGGCCAATTGTGCTTTACACAGAGGAGAACTGTCCTGAAGTATATCCCTCTGATCTTGCCTAACAAGGTCAGTCCAGCCCCAAAGTACAAAGCAAGCCTCCACTGAAAAAGGAACATGGCAACCTCAGCTGTTCTGTCTCATTTTAGTGCATCCCTCTATTTTTTTCTGTGTATTGAAATTAGTCCAGGGTCTCCCTAAAAGTAAAAGGGAAACCAAGACATTGACTCTTTGCTCACATACCCTAGAAGGATGCAACTGTACCTCACTGATGAGGCCCAAAGAGGTCAAAAGATATGTCAGGGGTTTGTTGCTTTCTCATGTTCAGAGGAGAATTTCCTGGTATTTTGGGACTGGACTGTCTTTTTGGTGGGATCAGAATCATATGCTACAGGATTTTTCTCCTCTGTGAAAGGTATAGTAAGTCAAAAATGACGACTGTTCCCTTAGTGGCACTGGCCTTGTGGACACACACAGAAGTTTTTTTAAGCTATTGTTCTGTCTCAGTTGAGTGCATCCCTCTATTTTCTTTTCTGTGTTTCAAAATTACTCTAGGGTCTCCGTAAAAGTAAAACGGGAAAACAGATGTAGACTTCTTGTTCACATGCCCTAGAGGGATGCAACTCCACCTCACTGATGAGGCCAAGAGAGGCCAAAACATGCATCTGGGGTTTGTTGTTTTCTCTCGTTCAGAGGTGGTTTGCCTAGAATTTTGGGACTGAAGTTTCTTTTGGAAGAGTTTTTGTTCTGTCTCAGTTGAATCTGTCTTCCTATTTTCTTTTCTGTTTATGGTATAGAAACATGCTAGTTATTTAACCTACTTTGTATAAAGGTTAGTGTATGAAAAGTGGATTGGTATAAAATCTGTGCAGTTTTATATCCCATAAATCAAACAATACACATGAGACCTTTCAATTAATCAGAGGCCATGCTACCCAAGCCATTAATTGCATTTCTCCTGGTATTCTTTGAATACTTTTTACCTAGGGGAATATAGCATTGCATGTCATGCACTTATAGTCATATTATTAAACTTGCACATAAATGAGTAAATTATGTGTGTGCTATAGTTTGTTTAAAGGCACTGGATTTGTTCTACTGCATGAGCACTGTAGCTGGGAGTGCAGCTCATTCACAGAAGAACAAAACCAGGACCATCAAAAGATTTAGTGCACACGTGTAATCTGCACATGGGTAGTAGTGTGTTATATTCCCTAGGCAAGCAAAATTATAAGACCAACATAAACAATAAAAATAATGGCTTGAGTAAGAGAGCCTCTTACCATATAGCCATGAAAATTAAATTAAAAAACAATAATGATAATGCAGGTAGGCCAGACTAAAGGATATTAAACCAAAAGTCAACCTGCCACAAGGGTTGCACTGTAGCCCCAATTCATCAATCTGCAGTAAAAAGCTCACTTAATCAGGGTAGTTTAGATTGTGTAATAGTGAAATAATGTGATTGGCATGAATCTTAACATAACTCTTCAGATAAATATTCAGTAACAAAATGGAGTGGGGTGATCACATGGTAATTGCAGTGTCGAGCAAAGAGACAAGATCCCTGGAAGTTTGTTTTGTACCGGACTTCCTAATGACTTTAATCTCTTAACTGCAACCAAATAATATTTGGATAAGGCAAGTTACTTTTATTCTTTTTAAATTATGTCTTTAAACTGCAAATAAATCTATTTTAATGCATAGTTCCAGCATTACTGACATTCACTTTGTGGGCTATTATTTTTCTTGACACTGCAATTACCACATGGTCCCCTCACTCTGTGACGCAGGTCACTCTGACATACGTTTAACCTTGGGTGGCCTTTTCAATGAGTGTAAGTACAATGTGAGTGATTTAAAAATATTTGTATGTGATACTAATTGGAAACAGAATACGTAAGCATCTGGGGTACATTAAAAATGATAAACCCTGCTCAGCACTCTCACGTCACTTTTTGGAGGTACACAACAAGGATGTCAGTGCATTCAAGTGGAGAGCTATCAAAATAATTAGACAGCCCCATAGAGGAGGTTACAGGGAGAGTCTTCTGGCCAAGCAAGAAGTCTATTGGATACATAAATTGCAGACACAATTTCCAAATGGCTATAATTCAGAGTTCGATATCATTAACCATTGGTATTAATTTAGATGTACCAGTACTCACACAGGTTCCTCTATATATGAATGATTGATATATTCAGTCAGATGTTTGGTGTTTAATTATAGAATGCTATGTTCAGCATAACTGATTTAATATATGTCATTCACTGGGGATACTAATATACTCCATTCAATATATTTGCCTGTTGCTGAAATAGCATCTTACAGAGGATTTCTAATATCATTATGCTTGTTATTGCTCTCCATATATGAATTGATTAACGACTCATTATATATGCATATGTATTGATGTGTAAGTCTTTATTATCAGTTGTTATTAATGGTGGGTAAGATAGCATTTGGTTTACAAGTATTTATATATGTTTTCTTCTGTTATGTGTGATCAGTCCACGGGTCATCATTACTTCTGGGATATAACTCCTCCCCAACAGGAAATGCAAGAGGATTCACCCAGCAGAGCTGCATATAGCTCCTCCCCTCTACGTCAGTCCCAGTCATTCTCTTGCACCCAACGACTAGATAGGATGTGTGAGAGGACTATGGTGATTATACTTAGTTTTTATGACTTCAATCAAAAGTTTGTTATTTTAAAATAGCACCGGAGCGTGTTATTACTTCTCTGGCAGAGTTTGAGGAAGAATCTGACAGAGATTTTTTACTATGATTTTAACCGGAGTCGTTAAGATCATATTGCTGTTCTCGACCATCTGAGGGAGGTAAAGGCTTCAGATCAGGGGACAGCGGGCAGATGAATCTGCATTGAGGTATGTGGCAGTTTTTATTTTCTGAATGGAATTGATGAGAAAAGCCTGCCATACCGTTAAAATGACATGTATGTATACACTTCAGTATTCTGGGGATGGTATTTCACCGGAACTACTGTGTTAAGGTCACTAATCCTTTTAATAACTATTCTCATGTTAAACGTTTTTGCTGGAATGTAGAATCGTTTACATTGCTGAGGTACTGTGTGAATAAATGTTTGGGCATTATTTTCCACTTGGCAGTTTTTTGCTTTAATTGTGACAGTTTCGTTTCTCTTCACTGCTGTGTGGGAGAGGGAGGGGCCGTTTTTGGCGCTCTTTGCTACGCATCAAAAAATTCCAGTCAGCTACTTTTATATGTCCTGCATGATCCGGTTCATTTCTGACAGATCTCAGGGGTCTTCAAACTTCTTTGAAGGGAGGTAAATTCTCTCAGCAGAGCTGTGAGAATTCTTATAGTGACTGTGTATAAAAAAACGTTGTTTTGTTTTCTTATGTACAAATTTAATTAGTGTTGTTTTTTACTAATGGGAACAAACCTTTGCTAAAAGTTGTGTTGTTTTAAAATTTGATGCAATAACTGTTTTTCAGTTCATTATTTCAACTGTCATTTAATCGTTAGTACCTCTTTGAGGCACAGTACGTTTTTTGCTAAAAAAGATTATAACCAAGTTGTAAGTTTTTTGCTAGTGTGTTAAACATGTCTGACTCAGAGGAAGATATCTGTGTCATTTGTTCCAATGCCAAGGTGGAGCCCAATAGAAATTTATGTACTAACTGTATTGATGCTACTTTAAATAAAAGTCAATCTGTACAATGTGAACAAATTTCACCAAACAGCGAGGGGAGAGTTATGCCGACTAACTCGCCTCACGCGACAGTACCTGCATCTCCCGCCCGGGAGGTGCGTGATATTTTGGCGCCTAGTACATCTGGGCGGCCATTACAGATAACATTACAAGATATGGCTACTGTTATGACTGAAGTTTTGTCTAAATTACCTGAACTAAGAGGCAAGCGTGATCACTCTGGGGTGAGAACAGAGTGCGCTGACAATGCTAGGGCCATGTCTGATACTGCGTCACAGCTCGCAGAGCATGAGGACGGAGAGCTTCATTCTGTGGGTGACGGTTCTGATCCAAACAGATTGGACTCAGATATTTCAAATTTTAAATTTAAATTGGAGAACCTCCGTGTACTACTAGGGGAGGTCTTAGCAGCTCTCAACGATTGTAACACTGTTGCAATACCAGAGAAACTGTGTAGGTTGGATAAATACTTTGCGGTACCGGCGAGTACTGACGTTTTTCCTATACCTAAGAGACTAACTGAAATTGTTACTAAGGAGTGGGATAGACCCGGTGTGCCGTTCTCACCCCCTCCAATATTTAGAAAGATGTTTCCAATAGACGCCACCACTCGGGACTTATGGCAAACGGTCCCCAAGGTGGAGGGAGCAGTTTCTACTTTAGCTAAGCGTACCACTATCCCGGTGGAGGATAGCTGTGCTTTCTCAGATCCAATGGATAAAAAATTAGAGGGTTACCTTAAGAAAATGTTTGTTCAACAAGGTTTTATATTACAACCCCTTGCATGTATCGCGCCGATTACGGCTGCGGCAGCATTTTGGATTGAGTCGCTTGAAGAGAACCTTAGTTCCTCTACGCTAGACGACATTACGGACAGGCTTAGAGTCCTTAAACTAGCTAATTCTTTCATTTCGGAGGCCGTAGTACATTTAACCAAACTTACGGCTAAGAACTCAGGATTCGCCATACAGGCACGCAGGGCACTGTGGCTAAAATCCTGGTCAGCTGATGTTACTTCTAAGTCCAAATTACTTAATATACCTTTCAAGGGGCAGTCCTTATTCGGGCCCGGTTTGAAAGAAATTATCGCTGACATTACGGGAGGTAAGGGCCACGCCCTACCTCAAGACAAGGCCAAAGCTAAGGCTAGACAGTCTAATTTTCGTCCCTTTCGGAATTTCAAAACAGGAGCAGCATCAACCTCCACTGCACCAAAACAGGAAGGAGCTGTTGCTCGTTACAGGCAAGGCTGGAAGCCTAACCAGTCCTGGAACAAAAGCAAGCAGGCCAGGAAACCTGCTGCTGCCCCAAAGACAGCATGAACCGAGAGCCCCCGATCCGGGACCGGATCTAGTAGGGGGCAGACTCTCTCTCTTCGCCCAGGCCTGGGCAAGAGATGTTCAGGATCCCTGGGCACTAGAGATCATATCTCAGGGATACCTTCTAGACTTCAAATTATCTCCCCCAAGAGGGAGATTTCATCTGTCAAGGTTGTCAACAAACCAGATAAAGAAAGAAGCGTTTCTACGCTGCGTACAAGATCTGTTAACAATGGGAGTGATCCATCCGGTTCCGTGGTCGGAACAAGGACAAGGGTTCTACTCAAACCTGTTTGTGGTTCCCAAAAAAGAGGGAACTTTCAGGCCAATCTTAGATTTAAAGACTCTAAACAAATTACTAAGAGTTCCATCGTTCAAAATGGAAACTATTCGGACTATTTTACCCATGATCCAAGAGGGTCAGTACATGACCACAGTGGATTTAAAGGATGCTTACCTTCACATACCGATCCACAAAGATCATCACCGGTATCTAAGGTTTGCCTTCTTAGACAGGCACTACCAGTTTGTAGCTCTTCCATTCGGATTGGCTACGGCTCCAAGAATCTTCACAAAGGTTCTGGGTGCCCTTCTAGCGGTACTAAGACCGCGAGGGATTTCGGTAGCTCCGTACCTAGACGACATTCTAATACAAGCTTCAAGCTTTCAAACTGCCAAGTCTCATACAGAGTTAGTTCTGGCATTTCTAAGGTCGCATGGATGGAAAGTGAACGAAAAGAAGAGTTCTCTCTTTCCTCTCACAAGAGTTCCATTCTTGGGGACTCTTATAGATTCTGTAGAAATGAAGTTTTACCTGACAGAAGACAGGTTAACAAAACTTCAAAATGCATGCCGCGTCCTTCATTCCATTCAACACCCGTCAGTAGCTCAATGCATGGAGGTGATCGGCTTAATGGTAGCGGCAATGGACATAGTACCTTTTGCACGCCTACACCTCAGACCGCTGCAACTATGCATGCTAAGTCAGTGGAATGGGGATTACTCAGATTTGTCCCCTACTCTGAATCTGAATCAAGAGACCAGAAATTCTCTTCTATGGTGGCTTCATCGGCCACACCTGTCCAGGGGAATGCCATTCAGCAGGCCAGACTGGACAATTGTAACAACAGACGCCAGCCTACTAGGTTGGGGCGCTGTCTGGAATTCTCTGAAGGCTCAGGGACTATGGAATCAGGAGGAGAGTCTCCTTCCAATAAACATTCTGGAATTGAGAGCAGTTCTCAATGCCCTTCTGGCTTGGCCCCAGTTAATAACTCGGGGGTTCATCAGGTTTCAGTCGGACAACATCACGACTGTAGCTTACATCAACCATCAGGGAGGGACAAGAAGCTCCCTAGCAATGATGGAAGTATCAAAGATAATTCGCTGGGCAGAGTCTCACTCTTGCCACCTGTCAGCAATCCACATCCCGGGAGTGGAGAACTGGGAGGCGGATTTCTTGAGTCGCCAGACTCTTCATCCGGGGGAGTGGGAACTTCATCCGGAGGTCTTTGCCCAAATACTTCGACGTTGGGGCAAACCAGAGATAGATCTCATGGCGTCTCGCCAGAACGCCAAACTTCCTCGCTACGGGTCCAGATCCAGGGATCCGGGAGCAGTTCTGATAGATGCTTTGACAGCACCTTGGAACTTCAGGATGGCTTATGTGTTTCCACCCTTCCCGCTGCTTCCTCGATTGATTGCCAAAATCAAACAGGAGAGAGCATCAGTAATTCTAATAGCACCTGCTTGGCCACGCAGGACTTGGTATGCAGATCTAGTGGACATGTCATCCTGTCCGCCTTGGTCTCTACCTCTGAGACAGGACCTTCTGATACAGGGTCCATTCAAACATCAAAATCTAACTTCTCTGAAGCTGACTGCTTGGAAATTGAACGCTTGATTTTATCAAAACGTGGTTTTTCTGAGTCGGTTATTGATACCCTGATTCAGGCTAGGAAGCCTGTTACCAGAAGGATTTACCATAAAATATGGCGGAAATACCTATACTGGTGCGAATCCAAAGGTTACTCCTGGAGTAAGGTTAGGATCGCTAGGATATTGTCTTTTCTACAAGAAGGTTTAGAAAAGGGTTTATCAGCTAGTTCATTAAAGGGACAGATTTCAGCTCTGTCCATCTTGTTACACAGACGTCTGTCAGAAAATCCAGACGTCCAGTCCTTTTGTCAGGCTTTAGCTAGGATCAAGCCTGTGTTTAAAGCTGTTGCTCCACCATGGAGTTTAAACTTAGTTCTTAACGTTTTACAGGGTGTTCCGTTTGAACCCCTTCATTCCATTGATATAAAAATGTTATCTTGGAAAGTTCTGTTTTTAATGGCTATTTCCTCGGCTCGAAGAGTCTCTGAGTTATCAGCCTTACATTGTGATTCCCCTTATCTGATTTTTCACTCAGACAAGGTAGTTCTGCGTACTAAACCTGGGTTCTTACCTAAGGTAGTCACTAACAGGAACATCAATCAAGAGATTGTTGTCCCATCCTTGTGTCCAAATCCTTCTTCAAAGAAGGAACGTCTTTTACACAATCTGGATGTAGTTCGTGCCCTCAAGTTCTACTTGCAGGCAACTAAAGATTTTCGCCAAACTTCTTCCTTGTTTGTCGTTTACTCTGGACAGAGGAGAGGTCAAAAAGCTTCTGCTACCTCTCTCTCTTTTTGGCTTCGTAGCATAATACGTTTAGCCTATGAGACTGCTGGACAGCAGCCTCCTGAAAGAATTACAGCTCACTCCACTAGAGCTGTGGCTTCCACTTGGGCCTTTAAGAATGAGGCCTCTGTTGAACAGATTTGCAAGGCTGCAACTTGGTCTTCGCTTCATACTTTTTCCAAATTTTACAAATTTGACACTTTTGCTTCTTCGGAGGCTATTTTTGGGAGAAAGGTTCTTCAGGCAGTGGTTCCTTCTGTATAATGAGCCTGCCTATCCCTCCCGTCATCCGTGTACTTTTGCTTTGGTATTGGTATCCCAGAAGTAATGATGACCCGTGGACTGATCACACATAACAGAAGAAAACATAATTTATGCTTACCTGATAAATTCCTTTCTTCTGTTGTGTGATCAGTCCACGGCCCGCCCTGTTTTAAGGCAGGTAAATATCTTTTAAATTATACTCCAGTCACCACTTCACCCTTGGTTACTCCTTTCTCGTTGTTTCTTGGTCGAATGACTGGGACTGACGTAGAGGGGAGGAGCTATATGCAGCTCTGCTGGGTGAATCCTCTTGCATTTCCTGTTGGGGAGGAGTTATATCCCAGAAGTAATGATGACCCGTGGACTGATCACACAACAGAAGAAAGGAATTTATCAGGTAAGCATAAATTATGTTTTCTTTTTTACATATCGTATTGAACATATATATTATACAATGAGACCCAACAAACAATACATACAATCGGATTCTAATTAGGAGTCAATTTATAACATCCATATCTTGCATTCTTATGTATTTACAATACCCTCCAACACACTTTAATTATTTTCAAGGAATAAAGAGTTAACTGGTGGGAGTTGTTTCAATTAACACCACCACCAATAGTTGCACAGGAGGTGCTTTTTAAACCAATATTGTACAATGTTTAACAGATCTATGAGTATGGCATCTGCCGAAACGCGTAGGATCTGTTAATCCTATTTCCTACCTGGCATGTGTCTTTGTTTTAAACATTTGTTGAAGAAATAAAGTGGACTTTTCATTACTTCCGGCTCCAAGGCTTTCCTTTTTTTCTATAATTGGAAACAGTGTTACGCTATATTTGTTTTCTATTTGAGATTTGATTTTGGAAGTCGTTTGTTACAGAATCCCATTTGAAATAGAAGTTTTTTTTTAGTTTTTTTTTACCTTTGGGACTGATAAGTGCTCAGTTTCTTTTTATCCCATTATTCACTTTTTTTCATCCATAATTTGCCTTACTTTGAGGAGCCAATCTGGGCTTTAGTCTGCAGACAACAAGGCTAGCCAATGCCATAAAATTAGTAAAAAAAAGAAAAAAAGCTATTATTTTGCAGTTGATTCAGGTGCTTTTAAGGCTCTGTAGGAATTGTAGCTGGAATATCCTTTTCACTTTTACAATATTTATCTCTTTTAGGACTGTGTTCCTTTTATAGCTTTGATTTTGTAATATTATTTAACTGACCCTTTATAATTAATATATTTCTTACATATTATACACATATTACAACTTTTATATTGCTAGTTTTCCTTTTGAAATATTACAGAAGCCTTTTGCTTATGCCCAGAGTATCTTTTTTGATCAGTCACTGCCCATTGTCACTTTCGATCAGTTCTGCATTAGTAACTATGTGAGGACTATAACTCCCTTGACTCACTATAATGCAGCTATGTATGCTGCCAGTAGCCTTTTGTAATATCATTTCAGGCAGTTCTGCTAGAAACAATTTATGTTTAGAGAGAATAATGTCTTTACCATTGTCATATTCTGACCATGACATTATACAAAACAATGCTGCATAGATCACTGAACATCTGGAAGGACAAATGATGTGTCAGGTAGCCGACGCTACTTATATTGTTTGCTAGAAGTTTATGTGTAATACACATTTCCATTTCCTCATTTTCCTTTTGAATACGTTAACATATTTAATGTCCCTTCAGCTCACCCTGCAGAAAGTGGAAAATAGAGTAAATCTTAAAGACAATTATTATTCATGCTATTACTATTCATATCTAGAAGCAATGTGGTATGTCTATATTCCTTGATGCTGACAGCAAGACAGGTTGCATGACCAGTTTTGCTTTAGTTAGAAAAATGTCATTAAAATGCTAGCACAGATTCCATTTTGCTGGTAAAGATTCAGTTAAATTGTTATTTTTTGTTTGTTTGTTTTTTCACTTAGCTTATTTTCTTTTAGATGACATCCTGCTCTGTTTATAATTTGACTTTCATGAATTCATAAACTATGCACTAGATAAACAATGCAAATCCATATCCATGTTATATATCATTTGCATGCACAAAAGGTGAATGCCATTGCATATATTCATTCATTCTATTCCCCTCACTTATTAGCATTATATTAAGATTTACTTTGACCAACACATCTTTCCCTTTTCGTTCTAAATGAAGAAGATGAACTTTACTGACATTTAATGAAAGAACCATTGAAACGCTACAGGATGTTTTTCACCTTATTACAGAAATAATATTTATCGCTTGCTGGGACTCCAGCATTATATCTAGCGCTTCCAAGGATAAAGATTGCTCTTTTGCAGTAAACAACTTCTCAGTAAAGCCTTGAGAACATATTAGAATTTTTATTATTTTTTATTTACTTTCTTTGTATATCTGTTGGTGTTTTGTGTTTCCCGTTAGGTTTTATTTGTGCAATTGAATCTTCCTTCTATTGTATAATTTAACAAGTGCCCTAGTGTTTATAACAATATGAATTATCCTGATCAATGGCTGTTGAATGTGGCAAGATACCAAATAATATATGGATGAGGCAAACACGGACTAAGATACTGAATTCTCAACAGCATCCTTTTGAATTTCTATAACAATACAGTTCTTGTAATAGAACCTTTGGTGTGATGCATATTTCTGTGATTAATATCTTGTGGCATAAAGCGTTTCTTTTTTTATGTTTATGTTCTGCTGTATTTGTGTTATACAAATATAAGAATTAATAATTATTACAAAAACCCTTTATCAGTTGCTGTCTTTTTTATACATTCCCCCCAAAACATGTATTGCTTTTTTGTTTGTTTCTTCTTTAAAGTAAAGAAATCCAAACAACATCATGGTTAAATCTTGTTTTTCAATTCACACCTGACTAAAGGCATTTTAAAACAAATGATATTTTATCTATCATGAATATGCTGTGGTTTATCACTTTTTTAGAGACATATTAGGACATTTTAACCAAGAAGTACTACTTTATAGTATAATACATTTTATGGTCAGTGTGTCAAAAAAAGATTTAGTTGCAGTATTGATTGCATTATGTACATTGGCTCATGTATGCAGTTACTGGAACAGAACATTTTAATGCATTAACCTTTAGTTATCTTAACCCCACACACGCGCACACAGAAAAAAGAGAGAGAGGTAAAGTGCACATTCAATTAAGTAAACGGTATTAAAATAAAATTTCAGGGACATTGGGGCATATTTATAAAGTTCCGTATGGAGCTTGATGCCCCGTGTTTCCGGCGAGCCTTCAGGCTTGCCGGAAACTGAAGTTATGAAGCAGCGGCC
Organism: Bombina bombina; assembly: GCF_027579735.1. Taxonomy (NCBI): domain Eukaryota; kingdom Metazoa; phylum Chordata; class Amphibia; order Anura; family Bombinatoridae; genus Bombina; species Bombina bombina. Next base: position 529,535,427 of record NC_069502.1, on the reverse strand, counting down.
TAAAGACCGCTGCTCCATAACTTGTCTGCCTGCTCTGAGGCGGCGGACAGAAATCAACCCGATCGAATACGATCGGGTTGATTGTAGAGCTGCAACAACTAATCGGCATAAACGATAATAATCGATTATGAAAATAGTTGTCAACGAATCTCATAATCGATTAGTTGGTTTGCAATTAGTTGGTCTGTGCACAGCACCAGACCAGCTGCTTTACTCCAATGAGCTCCTGCACATGGTATTGTGTTTTATGGTTATGCACTTAGCCTAAAGGACGTCTACAGACGTTTACTTTTCACTTTTTTAGGACACTAAAAGTTTATTTTTAAGTTTACAACTACTCCTGGCTTATGTGCAACCCAGAAATAAAATAGGAGTCATAATTTGGATTGTTTATATAAAATCAGGTGATTTGGGACTGTGCTTTGCATGATATAGTGCCAAGCTTGTTATTTACGCCTAGCCCTAGATTGATGGCATTTGTTATATGAACTGATGTCACTATTACCTGTTTGCACCATTTTTAGCGGATCGTTTGCTATTGCTGATTATATGTAATCTATAGATAAATGTGTAAGGCTGTATCCTTTTACTGATATATAGTCTTTAGCCCTTTTGCCTTTTTTCCCTTTTTTTAATTAATTGGAATATGTACCAAATTCAACCTCTATAAGTATATATCTGTTATTTTAAGAGTGCACTAGATATCCCCCCCCCCCCTAAACTTATAGCTGGTTATTTACTAGTGCATATAGATATTCAAGATATTTTTATGTTAAAATGAAGTCCAGGCTTACTTTGTTGAGAGGCCCCTTGCATTGGTGGAGAACAAACAAAGATAAATAGCACACCTTGGTGAAATTGGCAAAACCCTACTTAAGCATCTCAGGCACTTCAACACCATCTGAGTGCCTCTTCTCTGCTGCAGGCAAAATAGCTTGCACAAAAGAGAGCCAGCCTTAGCCAGGAGCATGTAGTCATGTTGACATTTTTGCATTTCCATGCAAAGTTTCTAAAAGAGTGAATAACAGAATGTTATAAAAAGTGGTGTGGTAGTCTACCTCTTTTCAAACAGTTTGTGGTTTTGTTTTGCTTAATTATAAAAATGTGTTCTGCTGCTTCAAAAATTGGACCAGTTGTTTTAAAGGGACAGTCTACCATAGAATTGTTATTGTTTTAAAATATAGATAATCCCTTTATTACCCATTCCCCAGTTTTGCATAACCAACACAGTTATATTAATATACTTTTTACCTCTGTGATTACCTTGTATCTTAGAACCTTCTTCCAGCCCCCTGATCACATCACTGTGACTGTTTATAATCTATTGTCTTGCAGTTAGCATTGTTTTGTGCTAAATCTTAAATAACGCCCTGTGCCTGAATACAGTGTTATCTATATGGCCCATGTGTACTTTCTGTCTTTGTGCTGAAAAGAGATTTAAAAAGCATGTGATAAGAGGCAGCCCTCAAAGGCTTAGTAATTAGCACATGAGTCTGTCTAGGTTTGGTTTAAACTAAGAATACCAAGAGAAAAAAAGCAAATTTGATGATAAAAGTAAATTGGAAAGTTGATTAAAATTAAAAGTCCTCTCAAGGTAACTGTAGAAGGTCAAACTTTTTTTTTTCAAACAGTAGCCGAGGCAGAGAAAAAATTAGCAGAGCATGGGTTTTAACCATCGCTTAGATAAATTTTTTCTATGTTTCTTTTTCTCCCATACCATCAATAAATTCTTGCATATCTATACCATGATATTAATAATAGATACACTTTTTGTAATTCCAGAGCTGAGGGAGACCTTTATTTCTTTCCTTTTTTCTCCTTATTTATTTATTTATTTATTTTTTATTTTTTTTTATTTTTTTATTTTTTTGCATATCTGCTACTTACACTAATAAATATATACTAGATGGGTAAAAATCTTAGACTCACAACATGGAACATAGGGGGAATTACATCCCCTATTAAACGAAAAATGATTTTATCACACCTACAAAGGATTAATACATCAATAGCACTAATTCAAGAGACACATTTAAATCTAGAGGAATCCATGAAACTTAAATCGACATGGGCGTCAGAAGTAATTTGCGCTCCGACCTCCAATAGAAAAAACGGGGTAGCTATTTTACTAGGAAAAAAATTTGTATATGACCAACTACTCACAATAGTAGACTTAGAAAGCAGATATTTAATACTAAAATTGAAAATAGCAGGATCTATATATACAATATGCAACTTATATGCCCCCAACACAATTAAACCAGAATTCTGGGACTCAACTACTTCAAGTAGCAGAAGGTTATGTAATAGTTGCAGGTGATTTTAATATGGCACCCCGATGTCCCCTCGACAGACTGAGAAGAGGTACTGCGCAAAAAAAAACTAAAAAAGATAACTTGGAAGCAAAAAATTGTAACACTATCTTTCAAAATCTAGCCGTCAGAGATATCTGGCGGGTACAAAACCCGGATTTAAAAAATTATACATTTTATTCAAAGGCATTTAAATCATTATCCAGAATTGATCTTATTCTAGTAAATGATAGCTTATATCAAAGAGGAGCCAGAGCTACCATTTCAGAAATTTGTATCTCAGATCACGCCCCTGTGATGCTAGATATCCCAGTAAATAATCTATCTACAAGAAGAGCGCGTTTTTTCTATCCAAAATATTTAAATAACGATCCGAAATTCAGTAATTGGCTAAAAAATAAACTAGAAGAATTTTTTCAGTTTAATATTGGATCAGTATCTAATTGGATCAGGGGAGAAATCATCGCCTATATGGCGAGGGGCAAGCGTAATTCTCGATTAAAGGAAAAGCAACTAACAGCATCAGTAAGTAATGCTTATAACAGATTTTTAAATTTTCAATCAGAAGAAAACTGGACTAGATATGCCAAATTGAAAAAAGAACGGGATTCCTTCTTAACAGCCTCAACAATTCGATCAGAACTAAAATATCAAGCGAACCTATATAAATATGGAAATAAATCAGGTAAGCTGCTATCTAAACTAGTAAAAAACTTTAAACAATCACCAACAATAGAATCAATACAGATCAAGGATAGTCATTTGAATGCCCCAGAAGACATATTGGAATCTTTTTACCAACATTATAAAATAATTTATTCATCTACACCTATGAATAAGTCGGCTAGGGATGTGTTCTGGAAAGACTTAAAGATCACGAAATTCAAATCTGAGTTCAGCCAGAAATTAAATGGGCCCATTTCTGAGCTCGAAGTCTCAAAAGCTATCCAATCATTAAAACTTGAGAAAGCTCAAGCAATGCCTAACGATTTTTATAAAATCATGGCACCTACCTTAATTCCCCACTTAACTAAACTCTTTAACCAATATTTCTCAGGCGAGGTCCAAATACCAAATACATTTTTAGAATCTAATACTATCTTTCTACTTAAACCTGGGAAAGATCCAGCGAACAGGGACTCATATAGACCAATAGCACTGTTAAACTCAGATTATAAGATATTCACATCAATTTTAGCAGCAAGATTACAAGAGGGGATAGCAGATGTCATTCATAAAGACCAAGTGGGCTTTATTCGCAACCGCAGTTCAGCAGCAAAAATTAGGCAATTACTTCTAATTATTGACTACTTTAAGAATGTCGAAGATAGTACATTGAAAGAACAGTCTGATGCCGCAATATTAGCGGTAGACGCCGAAAAGGCATTTGATCGTGTTAATCATGAGTTCTTATTAGATGCCGTACAACGCTTTGGAATTGATAACAAATTTTATAAACTGGTGGAAAATATATTTTTATATTCATCCACGAGTCTAGTTATTAATGGGCATGTATCAGATACAATTAGAATGGAAAGAGGAACCCGTCAAGGATGTCCTCTTTCACCTCTATTATTCAACCTAGCAATTGAACCACTTGCATTGAAAGTTAGACATCAGATTGAGGGAATAAAAATTCATAAAAAAGAGGTGAAGGTCTCCCTATTTTATTTAATAAAATAGTAGATTTATACGGTCGATGTTCAGGATATAAAATAAACAACACAAAGTCTGAACTATTGTGGCTGAGGAAAACGAAAGATTCCTGCACAAAACATCCTTACAAACTAGTTACAAGTTCCTTTAGGTATCTAGGAATCATAATATCAGATAATCCTAAAGATTGGTACTCTCTAAATATATCTCCTATATTAAAACAAGCTCTGAGCTATATGAAGAATTGGCAACATCTGCCACTCTCCATCTCAGGGCGAATAGCTCTTTACAAAATGACTATCCTTCCTAAGATTCTCTATATCTTGCAGAACCTTCCTGTTCTGATTAAAATATATGATATAAACAAATTAAATTCTACTCTTAGAAGTTTTATATGGTATTCAAAAAAACCTAGAATTTCACTTCAAAAACTAGCCTTCCCTAAACAATATGCCGGACTGGCACTCTCTGATCTGCATTCCTATAATCTTGTTTTTCTAGGTCGTATAGCTTCTGACTGGATAGCAGAAGCAGATTATTTCACAGACAATGATCTTGAGGCAAACATAATATTCCCTCTAATTCCACTATCTTTGCTGCACTTGTCTTATAACTCTATTCCTAAACAAGTAAAGACGTTTAAAACAATCTCTATAATCATTAAGGCGTGGAAAAAGTTTGGAGCAAAAGTTGGAATTAACACAGATATACCTAAACATCAAACCCTTATTGGTAATCCAGAATTCCAAGAAGGAACTTCTTCACCCATTCTGATGAAATGGAAGAGGCAGGGAATATACTATGCACGACAAGTGGTTAATTTTGAGACGGGGAACATTAAATCCTTTGAAGACTTAAAACAAGAATATAGCTTGGATAATCGTGACTTTTTTACATATCTGCAAGTTAGACACTACGTAACGCAATTAATTCATAAGTTCCAGTGGAACTGGACATGGGGTAGGTTAGGGAATTGGCCAGTTCTGATTAAAGCCGGACTTACCTCTATCTCTCCATGGTACACATATATGGTAGGGTTTAAGGGTGAAGAGTGCGTCAAACAAATAGCTCAAAAATGGACAAACCTCTTTATGATTAATATTGATCATAAGAAGCAGGTTTTACGTTCTATAGTCTTACTTTTTGAGACCACAATAGCTGAGACTTGGAGGGAGTCCCATGTGAAACTCATACACTTAACATACTACTCTCCAGATAAAGGTTATAAATGGCATAATACAAACTTTAATAGCTGCCCTAAATGTAGATTACCAGCGGCCAACATAATTCATGTATTATGGTCTTGCCCTAAACTGCAACAACTCTGGCTTAAAATAGAATTTTGGATAGAAAAAGTCTTAAAAATAACTCCTCTAAAGCTTACAGGCATAGATATAATTTTCTTGAAAGATAAGAGTCCAACTTTAAAAGAAGTAAGAATAATAAATCTAATCAATTTAGCAGCTAGAAATTTGTTATTTAAGGACTGGAAGCACAATATTATACCATCAATAACAGAGATTAAAAACTATCTTAGGAAACAATGTATAGTTGAACAACTAGCAACGAACTTGAATTCGGAGCAAGAGATAACTAGTTTTTTTCGAAAGTGGTCAAGATTTATTAGGATATTCTCCCCTAGCGAGATTGATACTCTAATCTATCCATTTCGGAATACCGAAATTGTGTTATTAGACATATGGTAACTTAACTTATCTTATCTGAACAACAAACAGCTCTTTTTATTTTTTTTATTTTTTCTCCCCTTCCCTTCCCTCTCCCCCTCAGCTCTGGACATAATTTGATACATTCAAAAGTAAAAGGAGAAAAAGAGAAAAAGAAAAAGGAAAGCAAACAATCGAACACAAGAAATAGTTAAGTTAATCCATTCCAGGAATATTATCTCTCTGGTTTATTTTTGTTATTTTAAAAGGAAAATCCAGCAGACTTATATCTACTCAGATTGAACTAAGTAGTAACTCATATCAACGGTTCAAGATTAGAATTTTTTTTTTGTCTTTCTTATTGATTAATCGAATTGATGTATTTGATATGAAATTAATATCTTATCATATGTTATCTTTTTAGAAGAATATTATGTTATGAACTCTTTGTTACTATGAAATCTAATGTTATCCCTTCTGATAATAAATAAAAAAATTAAAAGTCCTATCTGAATAATGAAAGTTTAATTTATACTAGACTGTCCCTTTAATGTTTTAATGTAAAGTTTTAGCCAGAAGTTTATATTTATAACACTCAGTATGTGGATTTTATTTTAAATATAGGAAAAAATGTATTTATTTATTTTTTTATCCGATTGGTCGATTAATCGAAAAAATAATCGTCCGATTAATCGATTATGAAAATAGAAAAAAAAAGATTGACACCCCCTGCTAGCAGCCGATTGGCCGCGATTCTGCAGGGGGCGGTATTGCACCAGCAGTTCACAAGAACTGCTGGTGCAATAATAAATGCTGACAAAGTATGCTGTCGGCATTTATCGTTGTGCAGCGGACATGATCTGCTATATTGGATCATGTCCGCTCACACAATCATAAATATGCCCCTAAATCTCCTTTGCCAGGTTCGTTTGAGAAAACATTATTAATATAAAATTGAAAAAATCATTTATAACCCCTTAATGACCACAATGTACCCTGTATGTCACTGGTCGTTAAGGAATTTTTCAGGACATAATAGCACAAGTCTAGCAAGAAAACGCTATTAATGCACTCCCTCCAGCAGGCTTTGTGGAATAGAGCAGTCTCAACGCTGGTGGCAAGACCGCGCTGTAAAACAATCAAGTCCCAAAAAAAGGCCAGTGACATACAGGGTACGTCGCTGGTCCTAAAGGGGTTAAAATCCAATAAAGGCTTTTGTACCTCTATATTTAACCACTCCTGAAGAAATGCATACTCTAATCCATTTGAGCATGTATTTTTAAGATTAACGACACTAGAATACTGTGTGTTAATTCCCTGCAAAGGGTTAAACACAGTAGAAATACCGTTTGGGACTCTCATAGCACTGCAGCTGATCCAATCAGGAGCACTAGTCACATGGCCCTAGTGTGGAACTAGCTCTACTGATTGGATCAGTGGCATTTTCCGCTGAGTGTGTATATCTCTTTATCTATAAAATAATTGCAAATATTATTAATTGCACATAGAGGGGTATTAATTAGAACACATTAACTCATTCAGCCTTCAATTTCTATTTATGTTTGTACTCTAGTTTTCAACAATAGCAAGTAAACATATTTAAAGTGAAGGTAAACTGTGATAAATGAAAGCCCGTTTTTTAAAAATACTATTACAAACAGGGGCACTTTCATTCATCAAAGTTTAGAAAGCAGCTGTTTTGATTAAAAACTTACATTTGTTTTTTTTTCACAGCCAGAGCAGCTTTCCGCACCCGGAGATCCTCTCTTTACACGTCATCAAGGACTAATCCAGCTTCCTCCAATCAAGGCTTTCCTCCCAGGGTATTCATTGCCTGAGGCCATGCCGTGATTGGAGGAAGCTGGATTAATCATTGATGATGTGTGAAGAGAGGATCTCTGAGTGGGGGAAGCTGCTCTGGCTGTGAAAAAAAACAAAGGTAAGTTTTTAATCAAAACGGCTGCTTTCTAAACTAATCCAGCTTCCTACAATCAAGGCCGTGATTGGAGGAAGCTGGATTAGTTATTGATGACATGTTAAGAGAGGATCTCCGAGTGGGGGAAGCTGCTCTGGCTGTGAAAAAAAACAAAGCTAAGTATTTAATCAAAACAGCTGCTTTCTAAACTAATCCAGCTTCCTCCAATCAAGGCTTTCCCCCCAGAGTAGTCATTGTCTGAGGCCATGCCGTGATTGGAGGAAGCTGGATTAGTCATTGATGACGTGTGAAGAGAGGATCTCCAAATGGGGGATGCTGCTCTGGCTGTGAAAAAAACAAAGGTAAGTTTTTAATAAAAACGGCTGCTTTCTAAACTTTGATGAATGAAAGTGCCCCTGTTTTTAATAGTATTTTAAAAAAACGGGCTTTCATTCATCAAAGTTTACCTTCACTTTAATTTATCACTGAAGAGTTATGATTATATTTTACTGATGTAATGTTAACCAAATGCTTGTTTCATATGCGGAAATCTGTGCTTTTTTTACAATGTATCACTGTGGAGGTGTGAAATGTGGCATATAACAAATTCTATCATGTATTTTGTAAGTCTGTGTTTCAAGGTCTCTGGCACATTATGTGATTGTGGAAGTGTCACAGAAGGTATTTGATGAATAGTTGAATGCAGCAAGCTCTGTATCTCTTTATATCTTGTGTATCATAAAGTAAAGGTTCTGGGTTATTATTGTCTGTTGGCCCATAGCTTTATGAACCTATAATTTGTCTGTTATCTCAATAAGATTAATTACTAAATTAATATTGTTTTATATAATGCTTATGTCTCTCCATCTGTGATGCTAAGGCAACTGTATTCATTTGTGAGACCCTTTAAAGGAATAGTCTAGTCAAAATTAAACTTTTATGATTCAGATAGAATATACAATTTTAAGCATCTTTCTGATTTATTCCTAATATCAATATTTCTTTGCTCTCTTGGTATCTTTATTTGAAAAAGGAAGAATGTAAGCTTAGGCACCTTTGTAGCACTTGCTGATTGGTGGATATATTTAGATCAGCTATCGTTACCCAGGTGCTGAATCAAAAATAGACCGGCTCCTAAGCTTACATTCTTGACTTTTCAAATAAAAATACCAAGAGAACAAAGAAAAATTGATTATAGGAGTAAATTAGAAAGTTGCTTAAAATTGCATTCTCTATTATTTTTTGACTAGACTAACCCTTTAAAGTTAGAATTGCATATACTGTATATGTTGTGAAAATTGTAATTAATATATAGTATAAAAAATACTAGGGCTGAAATTCACATTATTGTTGACTAGATGCAGAATAAGCTCCTCACAAACTTGTATCATGCTATAGTTCTGACAGTTCATCAGGCTCATTGTAATATTCAGCTGAGGGCTAGAATTATATCTAGACAAAGCAAGATGCTCCCTAAAGTTCCTTTTGTTTGGAGTGGTGCCAGTTTGCTTCATCAAACGATAGCTATTTCTAGTAGTTTGGCATTTGATCTGTTGCAAAAGAGAATGCCAAATCCAAGAAATCGTAACAATACAGAACAACCCTGCAGTGTTAACTGAACATACACAGCAAAAAAAAATGATGTGTCATGAAACCAAAGCTGCAGTCTATAGTTTGCTAGGAGTTAGTGTGCAATGCAGTATATGGTCTGTCTTTAATTAGAGATACACTCATTGTAAGAGCTCATCCTCATAGGGGTGTCTCAGAGCATAAAGTTAAAGGTATTCATTTGTGTACAATGCTGCAGTATCTATTTAAGTACATAACTCACCCTAGTGGTGGTGTCTCTGAGCATAAGGTAGAAGGGTTTGGGATGCTTGAATAAAATGTGCATATGTGTTATAGAGGTGTGCGCCCAGCTCTGTTCTGCTGAAAGTACATCAGAGTGTTTTTGTTTTTTTTAAATCTCATCTTCCTAAAAATAAAGAATTGCCTCCCGATATGAGTAAACCATTATACAGCAGTAATGTGCACTGTAATGAAACTGATTTGCATTTGCAGATTTATGGCTTTGCTTATTGCTGCACCACTTTACACACATTTTTATGCACACTGGGATAATTTATTGCTAGGTAATAAAATGACATTTAGTTCTTTTTCCTGATATTGAACTTCACCCCCACTGTCCTGTATTTAGGAGCTGGTTATACCTATGTTTTCAGTTGTGCTTTTTGCCCTTAACTTAGCACCCATGTAACTTATATGGGTAAGAGAATCTTCCTTTTCTTCCTTTGTGTCAGGCTTTTTTTTTTTTTAATCAAACATCAGAGATATGGTGCAGCTATTAAGATGCTATACTAGATAGTGTGCTCGTGCATCCTCTTTCATGGGTCCTTCATGCACAGTAAAGATGCTCAACCTGCCACCGCACCAAACTTAACAGTTACTAGCCCCCAGTTCTAAGGCTATGTGCCAGATGGCGCTGGTCCGTGTGCAAAAAAATGTCCTTTGTCCCACCATTTAAAATATTTCATAAAAATAATTTCTACCAACCTCTTTTTAATACTAATGTTGATTTTTTTCATGTCCATATAGGTTATTAATACTTTTTAGGTTAAAAATACTGTAAAAAACCCAATCAGACAGCAATGGAAGCTTGTCCAAAGTCATTATAATCAATCATGGAATTTTGGTAACGACTTAACCTATTCTCTCTCCCATTCTCTCATATAATTGGTTGAAGCAGAAACAGTTTGATATACTTGATATTGTGAACTCTTGAAATAGACAGTAATCTGCTGAAACATGTAGAGGAGTTTTATTGTAAGAAGCTACGATTGAAGTAAAGACTTCTTTATGGAATTGTTTGCTGCATCGAATTTATAAAAGTGGAAAACAGGTTAACACCTTACAACAGTCCCTGGAAGTGGTCAGCACCAGTGTATCTAGACACCTAGGCCCCTAGTTATCAAGCCGTCAACCTCAAATATGCTGGAATTCCGCAGCGTATTTGTGGCGAGGCTGATTCGCCTAAGTTATCAAGCCCTTTACACCGTCAAAAGTAGAATTTTGTGACATAAGCCCTTTACACCGTCAAAAGTAGAATTTTGTGACATAAGCTTCGATCCGCCGGACTCAGTCCGACACAAATCGATTCTTACATCACTCCAGATGTTGTGCACACATGTTCGGCACAATCTGACTACTTTTGCTAGTTATCAAAAAACTAGCAGGTACGCTCGGCACTTTTCCGGCCCAGTGTACCTGGTTTTCAAACTTCCGCCCTGGAGGCGGCGGATCCCATAGGAATCAATGGGAGTCTGACCATAGCGAAAGCTCATGTTCGCTGCTGCCCGACATCCCATTGATTCCTATGGGAGATGTCTACACCTAACACCCTAACATGTACCCCTAGTCTAAACACCCCTAATCTGTCCCCCCCTACACCGCCGCAACTAAATACATTTATTACCCCCTAAACCGCCGCTCCCGGAGCCCACCGCAAGCTACATTATACATATTAACCCCTAATCTGTCCCCCCTACACTGCCGCAACTAAATAAAGTAATTAACCCCTAAACCGCCGCTCCCGGACACCACCGCAACTATAATAAATGTATTAACCCCTAAACCGCCGCTCCCAGACCCCGCCGCCACCTATATTAAACTTATTAACCCCTAATCTGCCCCCCTACACCGTCACCACCTATAATAAATTTATTAACCCCTATCCTGCCCCCTACACCGCCGCAACCTATAATAAATGTATTAACCCCTATCCTGCCCTCCCTACACCGCCGCAACTTTAATAAAATTATTAACCCCTAAACCTAAGTCTAACCCTAACCCTAACACCCCCTAACTTAAATATTAATTAAATAAATCTAAATATTAAAACTCTTATTAACTAAATGAATCCTATTTAAAACTAAATACCTTTAAAATAAACCCTAATATAGCTTTCAATATAAATAATAATTATATTGTAGCTATTTTAGGATTTATTTTTATTTTACAGGTAACTTTGTATTTATTTTAGCTAGTTAGAATAGTTATTAAATAGTTATTAACTATTTAATATCTACCTAGCTAAAAGAAATACAAAATTACCTGTAAAATAAAACCTAACCTAAGTTACAATTAAACCTAACACTACACTATCATTAAATTAATTAAATAAATTACCTACAAATAACTACAATTAAATACAATTAAATAAATCAACTAAAGTACAAAAAATAAAAAAAGCTAAGTTACAAAAAATAAAAAAATAAGTTACAAACATTTAAAAGATATTACAACAATTTTAAGCTACTTACACCTAATCTAAGCCCCCTAATAAAATAACAAATCCCCCCAAAATAAAAGGTAATTGAGCTGTTAACTTTTTAATGTAGAATAGGGTAGGGCATTTTTTTTATTTTGGGGGGATTTGTTATTTTATTAGGAGGCTTAGATTAGGTGTAAGTAGCTTAAAATTGTTGTAATATTTTTAAAATGTTTGTAACTTATTTTTTTTATTTTTTGTAACTTAGCTTTTTTTAATTTTTGTACTTTAGTTAGTTTATTTAATTGTATTTAATTGTAGTTATTTGTAGGTAATTTATTTAATTAATTTAATGATAGTGTAGTGTTAGGTGTAATTGTAACTTAGGTTAGTTTTTATTTTACAGGTAATTTTCTCTTTATTTTAACTAGGTAGGTATTAAATAGTTAATAACTATTTAATAGCTATTGTACCTAGTTAAAATAAATTGAAAATGGCGTGTAAAAAAAAATAAATCCTAAGATAGCTACAATATAATTATTATTTATATTGTAGCTGTATTAGGGTTTATTTTAAAGGTAAGTATTTAGTTTTAAATAGGATTAATTTACGGCTAGATTTAGAGTTCTGCGGCCAAAGGGGTGCGTTAGCTACCGCTGGTATTTAGAGTTCACAGAAGGGCTGCGTTAGGCTCCAAAAAAGGGAGCGTAGAGCATATTTACCGCCACTGCAACTCTAGATACCAGTGTTGCTTACGGACGCGGGCAGCTTCAAAAACGTGCTCGTGCACGATTCCCCCATAGGAAACAATGTTTGAGCTGAAAAAAAACCTAACACCTGCAAAAAAGCAGCGTTCAGCTCCTAACGCAGCCCCATTGTTTCCTATGGGGAAACACTTCCTAAGTCTGCACCTAACACTCTAACAGGTACCCCGAGTCTAAACACCCCTAACCTTACACTTATTAACCCCTAATCTGCCGCCCCCGCTATCGCTGACCTCTGCATATTATTATTAACCCCTAATCTGCCGCTCCGTACACCGCCGCAACCTATGTTATCCCTATGAACCCCTAATCTGCTGCCCCTAACACCGCCGACCCCTATATTATATTTATTAACCCCTAATCTGCCACCTCCTGTATATTTTTTTAACCCCTAATCTGCCGCTCCGTACACCGCCGAAACCTACATTATCCCTATGTACCCCTAATCTGCTGCCCCTAACACAGCCGACCCCTATATTATATTTATTAACCCCTAATCTGCCGCCCCCAACGTCGCCTCCACCTACCTACAATAATTAACCCCTAATCTGCCGACCGGACCACACCGCTATTATAACAAATGTATTAACCCCTAAAGCTAAGTCTAACCCTAACACTAACACCCCCCTAACTTAAATATAATTTAAATCTAACGAAATAAATTAACTCTTATTAAATAAATGAATCCTATTTAAAGCTAAATACTTACCTGTAAAATAAACCCTAATATAGCTACAATATAAATTATAATTATATTGTAGCTATTTTAGGATTAATATTTATTTTACAGGCAACTTTGTATTTATTTTAACCAGGTACAATAGCTATTAAATAGTTAATAACTATTTAATAGTTACCTAGTTAAAATAATTACAAAATTACCTGTAAAATAAATCCTAACCTAAGTTACAATTAAACCTAACACTACACTATCAATAAATAAATTAAATACAATACCTACAAATAAATACAATTAAATAAACTAACTAAAGTACAAAAAATAAAAAAGAACTAAGTTACAAAAAATAAAAAAATATTTACAAACATAAGAAAACTATTACAACAATTTTAAACTAATTACACCTACTCTAAGCCCCCTAATAAAATAACAAAGACCCCCAAAATAAAAAAATGCCCTACCCTATTCTAAATTAAAAAAGTTCAAAGCTCTTTTACCTTACCAGCCCTGAAAAGGGCCATTTGCGGGGCATGCCCCAAATAATTCAGCTCTTTTGCCTGTAAAAAAAAACATACAATACCCCCCCAACATTACAACCCACCACCCACATACCCCTAATCTAACCCAAACCCCCCTTAAATAAACCTAACACTAAGCCCCTGAAGATCTTCCTACCTTATCTTCACCATGCCAGGTTCACCGATCCGTCCTCCGAAGTCTTGATCCAAGCCCAAGCGGGAGCTGGCGATCCATAATCCGGCTGAAGTCTTCTATCAAGCGGCGTCTGAAGAGGTCCAGAAGAGGCTCCAAAGTCTTCATCCTATCCGGGAAGAAGAGGAGATCCGGACCGGCAACCATCTTGATCCAAGCGGCATCTTCTATCTTCATCCGATGACGAACGGCTCCATCTTGAAAACCTCCGTCGCGGATCCATCCTCTTCTTTCAACGTCCAACTGAAGAATGAAGGTTCCTTTAAGGGAGGTCATCCAAGATGGCGTCCCTCGAATTCCGATTGGCTGATAGGATTCTATCAGCCAATCGGAATTAAAGTAGGAAAATTCTGATTGGCTGATGGAATCAGCCGCTTGGATCAAGATGATTGCCGGTCCGGATCTCCTCTTCTTCCCGGATAGGATGAAGACTTTGGAGCCTCTTCTGGACCTCTTCAGCCGCCGCTTGATAGAAGACTTCAGCCGGATTATGGATCGCCAGCCCCCGCTTAGGCTTGGATCAAGACTTCGGAAGACGGATCGGTGAACCTGGCATGGTGAAGATAAGGTAGGAAGATCTTCAGGGGCTTAGTGTTAGGTTTATTTAAGGGGGGTTTGGGTTAGATTAGGGGTATGTGGGTGGTGGGTTGTAATGTTGGGGGGGGGGTATTGTATGTTTTTTTTTACAGGCAAAAGAGCTGACTTATTTGGGGCATGCCCCGCAAATGGCCCTTTTCAGGGCTGTAAGGTAAAAGAGCTTTGAACTTTTTAATTTAGAATAGGGTAGGGCATTTTTTTATTTTGGGGTCTTTGTTATTTTATTAGGGGGCTTAGAGTAGGTGTAATTAGTTTAAAATTGTTGTAATATTTTTCTAATATTTGTAAATATTTTTTTATTTTTTGTAACTTAGTTCTTTTTTATTTTTTGTACTTTAGTTAGTTTATTTAATTGTAGTTATTTGTAGGTATTGTATTTAATTAATTTATTGATAGTGTAGTGTTAGGTTTAATTGTAGGTAATTAAAAGTATTTTATTTAATTAATTTATTGATAGTGTAGTGTTAGGTTTAATTGTAACTTAGGTTATGATTTATTTTACAGGTAATTTTGTAATTATTTTAACTATTTTAGCTATTAAATAGTTCTTAACTATTTAATAGCTATTGTACCTGGTTAAAATAAATACAAAGTTAAGCTACCTAGGTATGCCTTTCATGAAAGGATACCAAGAGATCAAAGCTAATTAGATAACAGAAGTGAACTAGAAAGTTATTTAAAATTGCAAGCTTTCTGAACTGTGACGTTTAATTTTGACTTTAATGTCCCTTTAATTCACTGTTTATTTCAACATTACTCAGATCAGACTGACTCATCTATAAGGACTCAAAATTCTTTACCACAAAGCAGCAGGCGCATACTGGACGGACAGTATATGGTCAGATTGACTTTAACCCATGCCATGCCCCTGAGGTTTGAGTTTAAAAAAGCCAACTTCAAGGGGCTGGCAGCTCACTACCTGAAAATGGAGCTAAGTGAAAGGAATTTGTCTGTCAGAGAATGGTGAGTTAGGCAGCCAGGAAGTTAAAAAAACATTTGTTTAGCTTAAATTGGGACAATGTGCATGCACCTAGTGCACCAGCCTGGACTTTAATTGGTAGATATGCTCATTACACAGTACACAAAGCAAACTTACCAATAAGCTCTCCAGTTAGAACCAGACTACAAGTGGCGTGCTAACATTGCGCATGGCCAATATCGTGTTTATTGCGAGTGTTTGCATGTATTGGAGGTAATGCCTGTATTACAAGTTTAACTTTACGTGTTCGCTTGAAAGCAATTGAATTTAAAGGGTCAGTCTACTCCAGAACTGTTACTGTTTAAAAAGATAGATAATCCCCTTATTACCCATTTCCCATTTTTGCAAAATCAACACAGTTATATTAAAGGGACAGTCTAGGCCAAAATAAACTTTCATGATTCAGATAGAGCATGTAATTTTAAACAATTTTCCAATTTACTTTTATCACCAATTTTGCTTTGTTCTCTTGGTATTCTTAGTTGAAAGCTTAACCTAGGAGGTTCATATGCTAATTTCTTAGACCTTGAAGGTTACCTCTTTTCATAATGCATTTTAACAGTTTTTCACCACTAGAGGGTGTTAGTTCATGTATTTCATATAGATAACACTATGCTCGTGCACATGAAGTTATCTGGGAGCAGGCACTGATTGGCTAAACTGCAAGTCTGTCAAAAGAACTGAAATAAAGGGGCAGTTTGCAGAGGCTTAGATACAAGATAATTACAGAGGTTGACAGTATATTAATATAACTGTGTTTGTTATGCAAAACTGGGGAATGGGTAATAAAGGGATTATCTATCTTTTAAAACAATAAAAATTCTGGTGTAGACTGTCCCTTTAATACACTTTTTACCTTTGTGATTACCTTGTATCTAAGCTTCTGCAGACTGCACCCTTATTTCAGTTATTTTGACAGACATGCATTTTAGCCAATCAGTGCTGACTCCTAGCTAACTCCACGGGCATGAGCATAACGTTAGCTATAGGGCACATGTGAACTAATGCCCTGTAGCTGTGAAAACTGTCAGATGCATTCATATGGGAGGCAGCCTCCATGGGCTTAGAAATGAGCATATAAGGTTTAGCTTTCAACTAAGAATAGCAAGAGAACAAAGCAAATTTGATGATAAAAGTAAATTGGAAAGTTGTTTAAAATGACATGCCCTATCTGAATCATTAAAGTTTAATTTTGACTATACTGTCCCTTTAATGCTCCTCTGGTTAGCACAACCTCAGAGCTCCGGTTAACTATTACGCTTGAATAAAAAGTTACACAAATACATCAAAAAGTACAGTTACACTTATAATATATATAGCACCATCTAATAAAAATTATTTTTAAAAAATGCAATCAAAAGTTATAAGGGCTCAAAGATATGAAGTCTCAGGTGTTAGAAAAATAAGGCTGCAAAGGGCTTTAATATAGAGATTTATACTTATGCATGTCTAAATATGTATATGATATACAGTGGGTATTGAAAAGAATCACCCCCTTAAAATAATCAAATGTTGTTGCTTTGCAGCCTGAAATAAAGACAGACACAGTTTTTGTTTATCCAGTTGTAATTACTCAGTGTAACTTATAACATCCAAGTAAAAGATATAACACCAGCATGTCAGACACTGCTCCAGTTCTGTTACATTTGATGGTGGACTGCAGTCTTCAAGTCATGCCACAGATATTCAATGGGGTTTAAGTCTAGGCTCTGGCTAGGCCATGCAAGGACATTCACCTGTTTCTCCTTCCACCACTGTGTGGTCATTTTTGCTGTGTGCTTTGTGTCATTGTCATGTTGGAAGGTAAACCTTCTTCCCATTGACAACTTCCTGGCAGAGGGTAGCAGATTTTACTAGCTGAAAACATGAAAAAATATATTTGTGCAATATTCATATTTAATAAAGTGTTTAACTGTATATTTAAATATTTCACATTCCAATGTTCTTCACATAAGGAAATATGTTCTATGTACTTAATAAATATAATCTCCTATATATATCTGTCTATATATATATATATAGTATATATATATATAATTATAGATCTATATTTTACCAAAATACCATATATATATGTATCTTTGAAGAAAAAGAACATATTCTGCTATGTGAAGAACATTGGAATGTGAAATATTCATATTTTATATTGATAAAATGCGATTGGCATTTGTTGGGTGTTTTTTCAGCTTTTCGTACTCCATTGACTTCTATGAGACAATAAGTGAACGCGGTCACGATATTGTAATTTCTGGGGGGGGGGGGTTACACATTAGGTTAGCGCACAAGCTTACTTTCTTTCAACTTGTAATATGCAAGGTATCTGACACAAGGTGAGCATAGTTTGCGCCCGAGCAGGAGCGATAAATAGCGTGCCACTCATAATCTGGCCCTATGTGTGGTGCTGATCTTAACATTACAAATAAAAAAAAAAAGTTAAATCAGAGTTTTTAATGTTTCTTTGTAGCAGCTACTGCGCGTTAGTTTGTTGTCTACAAACAAGCTGATAAGGCTCTATGTCCTATCGACACACTTATGACAGTGGGAACAGCTCTATCACTTTCTTCACTGTGCTGAGTTCAACACTGGGAACAGAGCAACGCAATCAAGATTACAGTTGTACATCAATACGATAACATTTACTAGGCCTAAACAACAGAAATAGATTTAGTTTAAAGGGACATGAAACCCACATTTTTTAATGATTTAGAAAGAGAATACAATTTTAAACAACTTTCCAATTTGCTTCTATTTTTTAATTTGCTACCTTCTCTCGTTATCCTTTGCTGAAAGGTTTATCTAGGCAAGCTCAGGAGCACCAAAGAACCTAGGTTCTAGCTGCTAATTGGTGGCTGCATATATATACTGATTGCCATTGGCTCACCCATGTGTTCAGTAAGAAATCAGTAGTGCATTGCTGCTCTTTCAACAAATGATACCAATAGTAAGAAACAAATTAAATATTAGAAGTAAAGTAGAAAGTTGTTTAAAATTGTATTCTCTGTCTGAATCATGAAAGGAAATTTTTGGGTTTCATGTTCCTTTTATGTTCATTTAAGATTTAGCATCCTTTAATAACTCACTAAAAGGTAGTTTACATTGCACAAAAATATTTGTTTACAAATCTGTAATATATTAAATGAATGTGATTTTTTTATTAAAGACCTCAGTACTACATATCAGAACTGGATATGGCTGCTGAACCTTATTTCTCAGATGTTAAATCTGAGTTTGTGTTTTACTTGGTCAACTTTATTGGAATCATTATTTTGATGCTTTCAATATATTTATGATTTCATTGAGATATTAGTTTTGCAAATATATGCTCTGATTATTTAAGTCCTTAAAGTATCACTGAACCCAATTTTTTTCTTTCGTGATTCAGATAGAGCATGACATTTTAAGCAACTTTCTAATTTACTTCTATTATCAAATTTTCTTCATTCTCTTGTTATCTTTATTTGAAATGGAAGAATGTAAGTTTAGATGCTGGCCCATTTTTGGTGAACAACCTGGGTTGTTCTTGCTGATTGGTGGATAAATTCATCCACCAATAAAAAAGTGCTGTCCAGAGTACTGAACCAATAAAAAAAGCTTAGATGCCTTCTTTTTCAAATAACGATAGCAAGAGAATGAAGAAAATGTGATAATATGAGTAAATTAGAAAGTTGCTTAAAATTGCATGCTTTATTTGAATCACGAAAGAAAAAAAAATGGGTTTAGTGTCCCTTTAAGAATACACAATAACCTAATGCTTCATAACTGCAAATAGACTTTATTTATTTGTTCTTCTATACAATATTAGTCAGCAGCTAATAATTAGTTTTGTGCAACCTATGCTTTTAAAATCCAATCATACAGATTTATATATGTTTGTGGGAACTCACTATTTTGTTTAATAGATATGTCATTTGATCCCTTATGATTGTAATCTTTCCATGGGGATTGTGTTTGTTTAGTTGTAATCTTAATAATGGTTTGTTTATTTGTATTTATGGTATTAAATGAAAGAGTTGTTCCTTATAGAGGCATTGTAGGTAAACAGTTGTGTGGTGCACTTGATAATTGTTTAGTAAAAACTCTACATTTAAACTAGTGTTTGCTGAAAATGGATGTTTATATCTAACTTATATTGACTGATTGATCACTGCCTGACTGATGCAATCTTTTAAAAGTAAAAAGTATTGTTTTATTAATAAAAGAAAAATACTTTACTGTAAGGTTTAACTTTCTTAGGCCTAGATTTAGAGTTCGGCGGTAGCCGTCAAAACCAGCGTTAGAGGCTCCTAACGCTGGTTTTGGCCGCCCGCTGGTATTTGGAGTCAGTGATTAAAGGGTCTAACGCTCACTTTACAGCCGCGACTTTTCCATACCGCAGATCCCCCTACGCCATTTGCGTAGCCTATCTTTTCAATGGGATCTTTCTAACGCCGGTATTTAGAGTCGTTTCTGCAGTGAGCGTTAGAGCTCTAACGACAAGATTCCAGCCGCCTGAAAAAAGCAGGAGTTAAGAGCTTTCTGGCTAACGCCGGTTCATAAAGCTCTTAACTACTGTACCCTAAAGTACACTAACACCCATAAACTACCTATGTACCCCTAAACCGAGCTCCCCCCACATCGCCGCCACTCGATTAAAATTTTTAACCCCTAATCTGCCAACCGCCACCTACGTTATACTTATGTACCCCTAATCTGCTGCCCCTAACCCCGCCGACCCCTATATTATATTTATTAACCCCTAACTTGCCCCACACAACGTCGCCGCAAGCTACTTAAAATAATTAACCCCTAATCTTCCGACCGCAAATCGCCGCCACCTACGTTATCCCTATGTACCCCTAATCTTCTGCCCCTAACATCGCCGACCCCTATGTTATATTTATTAACCCCTAATCTGCCCCCCACAACGTCGCCGACACCTACCTACACTTATTAACCCCTAATCTGCCGAGCGGACCTGAGCGCTACTATAATAAAGTTATTAACCCCTAATCCGCCTCACTAACCCTATCATAAATAGTATTAACCCCTAATCTGCCCTCCCTAACATCGCCGACACCTACCTTCAATTATTAACCCCTAATCTGCCGACCGGAGCTCACCGCTATTCTAATAAATGTATTAACCCCTAAAGCTAAGTCTAACCCTAACACTAACACCCCCCCTAAGTTAAATATAATTTTTATCTAACGAAATAAATTAACTCTTATTAAATAAATGATTCCTATTTAAAGCTAAATACTTACCTGTAAAATAAATCCTAATATAGCTACAATATAAATTACATTTATATTATAGCTATTTTAGGATTAATATTTATTTTACAGGTAACTTTGTATTTATTTTAACCAGGTACAATAGCTATTAAATAGTTAAGAACTATTTAATAGTTACCTAGTTAAAATAATTACAAATTTACCTGTAAAATAAATCCTAACCTAAGATATAATTAAACCTAACACTACCCTATCAATAAAATAATTAAATAAACTACCTACAATTACCTACAATTAACCTAACACTACACTATCAATAAATTAATTAAACACAATTGCTACAAATAAATACAATTAAATAAACTATCTAAAGTACAAAAAATAAAAAAGAACTAAGTTACAGAAAATAAAAAAATATTTACAAACATAAGAAAAATATTACAACAATTTTAAACTAATTACACCTACTCTAAGCCCCCTAATAAAATAACAAAGACCCCCAAAATAAAAAATTCCCTACCCTATTCTAAAATACAAAAATTACAAGCTCTTTTACCTTACCAGCCCTGAACAGGGCCCTTTGCGGGGCATGCCCCAAGAATTTCAGCTCTTTTGCCTGTTAAAAAAAACATACAATACCCCCCCCCAACATTACAACCCACCACCCACATACCCCTAATCTAACCCAAACCCCCCTTAAATAAACCTAACACTAAGCCCCTGATGATCTTCCTACCTTGTCTTCACCATGCCAGGTTCACCGATCCGTCCTGGCTCCAAGATCTTCATCCAACCCAAGCGGGGGCTAGACATCCACTGAAGAAGTCCAGAAGAGGGTCCAAAGTCTTCCTCCTATCCGGCAAGAAGAGGACATCCGGACCGGCAAACATCTTCTCCAAGCGGCATCTTCTATGTTCTTCCATCCGATGACGACCGGCTCCATCTTGAAGACCTCCAGCGCGGATCCATCCTCTTCTTCCGACGACTAGACGACGAATGACGGTTCCTTTAAGGGACGTCATCCAAGATGGCGTCCCTCGAATTCCGATTGGCTGATAGGATTCTATCAGCCAATCGGAATTAAGGTAGGAATTTTCTGATTGGCTGATGGAATCAGCCAATCAGAATCAAGTTCAATCCGATTGGCTGATCCAATCAGCCAATCAGATTGAGCTCGCATTCTATTGGCTGATCGGAACAGCCAATAGAATGCGAGCTCAATCTGATTGGCTGATTGGATCAGCCAATCGGATTGAACTTGATTCTGATTGGCTGATTCCATCAGCCAATCAGAAAATTCCTACCTTAATTCCGATTGGCTGATAGAATCCTATCAGCCAATCGGAATTCGAGGGACGCCATCTTGGATGACGTCCCTTAAAGGAACCGTCATTCGTCGTCTAGTCGTCGGAAGAAGAGGATGGATCCGCGCTGGAGGTCTTCAAGATGGAGCCGGTCGTCATCGGATGGAAGAACATAGAAGATGCCGCTTGGAGAAGATGTTTGCCGGTCCGGATGTCCTCTTCTTGCCGGATAGGAGGAAGACTTTGGACCCTCTTCTGGACTTCTTCAGTGGATGTCTAGCCCCCGCTTGGGTTGGATGAAGATCTTGGAGCCAGGACGGATCGGTGAACCTGGCATGGTGAAGACAAGGTAGGAAGATCATCAGGGGCTTAGTGTTAGGTTTATTTAAGGGGGGTTTGGGTTAGATTAGGGGTATGTGGGTGGTGGGTTGTAATGTTGGGGGGGGTATTGTATGTTTTTTTTAACAGGCAAAAGAGCTGAAATTCTTGGGGCATGCCCCGCAAAGGGCCCTGTTCAGGGCTGGTAAGGTAAAAGAGCTTGTAATTTTTGTATTTTAGAATAGGGTAGGGAATTTTTTATTTTGGGGGTCTTTGTTATTTTATTAGGGGGCTTAGAGTAGGTGTAATTAGTTTAAAATTGTTGTAATATTTTTCTTATGTTTGTAAATATTTTTTTATTTTCTGTAACTTAGTTCTTTTTTATTTTTTGTACTTTAGATAGTTTATTTAATTGTATTTATTTGTAGCAATTGTGTTTAATTAATTTATTGATAGTGTAGTGTTAGGTTAATTGTAGGTAATTGTAGGTAGTTTATTTAATTATTTTATTGATAGGGTAGTGTTAGGTTTAATTATAACTTAGGTTAGGATTTATTTTACAGGTAAATTTGTAATTATTTTAACTAGGTAACTATTAAATAGTTCTTAACTATTTAATAGCTATTGTACCTGGTTAAAATAAATACAAAGTTACCTGTAAAATAAATATTAATCCTAAAATAGCTATAATATAAATGTAATTTATATTGTAGCTATATTAGGATTTATTTTACAGGTAAGTATTTAGCTTTAAATAGGAATCATTTATTTAATAAGAGTTAATTTATTTCGTTAGATAAAAATTATATTTAACTTAGGGGGGGTGTTAGTGTTAGGGTTAGACTTAGCTTTAGGGGTTAATACATTTATTAGAATAGCGGTGAGCTCCGGTCGGCAGATTAGGGGTTAATAAGTGTAGGTAGGTGTCGGCGACGTTGTGGGGGGCAGATTAGGGGTTAATAAATATAATATAGGGGTCGGCGATGTTAGGGCAGCAGATTAGGGGTACATAGGGATAACGTAGGTGGCGGCGGTTTACGGAGCGGCAGATTAGGGGTTAAAAGTGTAATGCAGGGGTCAGCGATAGCGGGGGCGGCAGATTAGGGGTTAATAAGTGTAAGGTTAGGGGTGTTTAGACTCGGGGTACATGTTAGAGTGTTAGGTGCAGACGTAGGAAGTGTTTCCCCATAGGAAACAATGGGGCTGCGTTAGGAGCTGAACGCTGCTTTTTTGCAGGTGTTAGGTTTTTTTTCAGCTCAAACAGCCCCATTGTTTCCTATGGGAGAATCGTGCACGAGCACGTTTTTGAGGCCGGCCGCGTCCGTAAGCAACTCTGGTATCGAGAGTTGTATTTGCGGTAAAAATGCTCTACGCTCCTTTTTTGGAGCCTAACGCAGCATTTGTTTGAACTCTCGATACCAGAGTTAAATTTATGGTGCGGCCAGAAAAAAACCCGCGGAGCGTTAACAGCCCTTTTACCGCCAAACTCCAAATCTAGCCGTTAGTGTATATATTTTGTATAATTTGATACACAGTGCTTTCTCATCCAGTATGCACTGTCTAACAATGCAACACCATAGTTATTATCAGGGATAGGCAAGGTGTCCATGACTGGCCCTTGCAGTGTCCGCCATCATTTTGCAGCGGGGAGGGAAGAGTAGGACAGATTAATGCTGTTCCGGACTCTCCCCCTTGATGCATGCAGCGCCATGCGGCAAAGTAATTGAGAGAGAGGGAAGAAGCAAGCTGCTTGCAGTGCAGCCTGTGTCAACCACCCGTGAGTCGTGACCCATCCTGATTCCGAGATCTGTCTAGCAGTGTAGTGCTGGTGTCTGTGTGTAGAAGACCGCGGCCTACTCTGACAAACCTTAACTAACCAACTAAGTAACCAACCATGATGATCATGTGATTAACATCAATGTAGGGGGGGGTTTGGGCAGGAGCAGCAGAGCCCCTCAGCAGCCTCTTTAAACTGGCTGCTCTGACTCCCAACATTATCAGACAGTATCATGTGCCCCAGCAGCAGGAGCCTCCAGGATTCTATTTAAATAAGGGTCCCAGACTCCCCCCAATTGGTATCTGTAATGTCGCTCTCCTGACTTATAGAGACATAGAATGTGTCGGAACCATTCGGCCCATCTAGTCTGTCCAATTTTCTGAATACTTTCATTAGTCCCTGGCCTTATCTTATATCTAGCATAGCCTTATGCCTATCCCTTGCATGTTTAAATTCCTTCACTGTCTCTACCACTTCTGCTGGATGGCTATTCCATCATGCATCCATTACCTTCTTGGTAAAGACAGTGTTTTTGTGAGTGTTTTTACATTTAAATGTACCTTGATGTCCTTCACTAAGGTCTGTACTTTAGAAAATGTCCGCAACAGCCTTAGTCTGTGCCTATCCCTGGTTATTATTTAATTTATGGTTATTATTTATATCTTTTTTTTATATATATAGTTACATCCATTTTTCCTTAACCTATATATATATATAATTATAATATAATATAATAATAATATATAATATATATATCTATATATAATTATTCTTTGCTAGTAAGAAGCCTCTTACATTACCATCCCAGTTAGATTTCAGTAGATGCCT